>NC_091569.1:40710264-40712764 GCF_042767895.1 Penaeus vannamei | reverse complement strand
AACTTCTCCATTTCTCACCATACAATGTATTATTGTTAAAATGACACACGTAAAGGACACAAGGAAAAAATAAAATTATTGATTTGCACGTATCTTTAACGTCATAGCGAGAGTTGCTGAATCTACAAAACAGGAATTCGTGGGGGCATTTTATTTTTTTATTTATTTATTTTTTTTTTGAACTGTAGTGATATTGGCATCCTTGCCCCCCATCCACCTCCCTCCCCCCAGAGAGAGAGAGAAAAAAAAGCGAAATGAGAATCAAAGTCCTGCGGTTCGAAGTGCTTTACATCCAAACTGTTGGATTTATGCAGCGTCGGGCGATAAAGGACAAAGTGATGAGTGTAAACTTTGATTGGTAGAAACCGAATTCAGTGACATTTACAGTGACTTATGATGAGTCTCTCTTTTTCTTTTTTAGAGCGTAAACGTAGCGAACCGATTTCGAAATTAAAGTAATAGTCATTGCAGCTGCAACGATCCAGCATATTTTAGGTTTTACAATGGTTTTGCGCAAGGGTAATATACATTAAGCAGTTACTAGGTTTGCAACAAATTAAAACTGTCTTATCAAGTGTTTTGGAAAATGATTGAAATAAATTTCCTCCTTTCTACTATAAGAACATTAAAGATTTTAATGATGATAATAAGAAGAAAATCATATTTTGCAAGAAGTAGTACCGTGCTATGTTCTATTTTACTGTGTTTTTGTTTGTTGAAATAAGATTGATTGAACACGTTCCCACTTTCATCTATTCTTTTATACATACACACACACACACACTCACACACACATACACACACACACACACACACACACACACACACACACACACACACACACACACACACACACACATACACACACACACACACACACACACACACACACACACTCACACACACACACACACACACACACACACACACACACACACACACACACACACACACACACACACACACACACATATATATATATATATATATATATATATATATATATATATATATATATATATATATATTCAACAAAATAGTAAATATCTGATGAGGTAGAATTTCCCAAGGAAAGGGTCTTTGGGTCTCTTATCGAGTCAGTCAATTAAATCCTCGCCCAATTAAGCCCTTGAGATCTTAGACCTGCTGATTACTACTTTTGCTTTTGTTGTTTTTGTTGTCTTTATTCCTTATTTTTTTGCTATTCATTATCATTATTGTGTCTGTTATCATTTTGGTTTTGTTATCTGCTTTATTATCATTAACGTTATTTCTGGTAGCATTATTTTTATGACTAATGATCATTGTTATCATCATCATTAATAATGATTATTATTGTTATTGTTATCATTATAATCACCATTATTACTGTTACCATTATCATTAAATTCATTATTATTAGCACTGTTATAATTTCATTGTTATCACTGTTATCATTAGTGGCATTTTTAACATTATTACCGTTGTTATTGTTATGTATCATCATCTTCACTATCATTATTTCATTACTATAATTATTGTTTTTGTTATTATCGTTGCATTTTTAAATCATTATCATCTTAATTGTTACTGTTTTCATTATAATTGTCATTACTTATAATTATCATTATTATCATTATTTTCATTTTCATTATTATCATTTTCTTTGATATTGGCATTATCATGATAATTGTGACCACCATTCCTAGTATAATAATTGTTATCATGATTATTATTATCGATGAAACATCTGTTGTTGACACCATCGTTGTCCTAAGGCTACTTCTATCTCATTTCCGCCAAAAAGCTTTATGGCGATCAAGACAAAAACTAATTATTTCACAAACTTGAACCTAGATCTTTCTCTTCTCCCTTTTTCTTTACTATTTCCTTTTTTTTAGCTCTTCCCTCCTCCTTCCCTCTTTCCGCTAGCCATTATCAGAATTCCCTCTCCGGTTAAGGGGAAACGAGGTCACTTAGTACACTTAAACTTCTTCTGAAATAGCTTATACACTGGCAAGAAAATTTGTATTTGTGGTAATAGAGATAATAATAACTGTGATTTAATTTATATAAGTAGATATCTGATGGTAGCTCAGATAATAGTGATTCTATGACGATAATAAGGATGATGATGATACTGATCGTAATGATAACCATCAAAAGATAATGATAACACCAACAGTCTACACGTTCATACACACATGAGCACAAACACAAATGCACACACGCATACACACATAAACACAAACACAAATGCACACACGCATACACACATAAACACAAACACAAATGCACACACGCATACACACATAAACACAAACGCAAATGCACACACGCATACACACATAAACACAAACACAAATGCACACACGCATACACACATAAACACAAACACAAATGCACACACGCATACACACATAAACACAAACACAAATGCACACACGCATACACACATAAACACAAACACAAATGCACACACGCATACACACATAAACAGAAACACAAATGCACACACGCA
>NC_091569.1:40697764-40700264 GCF_042767895.1 Penaeus vannamei | reverse complement strand
GGGGGAGAGGAGTTTACAAGTGTCGATTATCATTGCGCTCTAATGAACAATATGCAGATGAGGCCTTGGTCCACGGCCGAGCGTGCGGGGATGGCCGATTGCATTGACTGGTGGCGCTACGACCGTCGTTGCTATTGCGAAATCCATTATCGACGTTGCAGCAGCCATTACCTCCGTCATACCATTACCCCCATTACATAACCCCCAACAGCCTCCCACATATCATTAACATTCTTCCAGATACGTATCTCTGTTACATAACCCTCTCGCAACGGCCTCTTCCGGACCGCCCTCCTCTTCCGACGACAACACACAAACACGTAAACCCAATGTTTATTCCCTCCCCATTAACGTCAGTGCGAGCGCGAGTGGTGTCCAGATACGCCACGCGCGAGTCCACTTTATGCATCAATTTGGGTGCCGCTGATAGCCTCCTCGATCTCTTAGATGTGTCACGGGCTGTCATTTGCAGGTCATGATCGTTTGCAACTTGGTCTTGAGATTACTGCGTGCGGATGCGGTTCAGAAATGGAGGTTTCAACGGTGTATTTAACTGGCTTCCTTACCTGCTCGTTCCCTTATCACTCACGTTATTTTATGTAGCCAATTGCAAACAACAACAACAACAACAACAACAATAAGAGTAATGATCATAATGATAATGACAAATGTGATAATGATAATAATGGCAACGATAATAATGAAAATAATGATATTCACTATACCTAGTCTAGTCATTACTGTATCAGTAACGATGGTTATGTATCAATTTTTAAACTTTCCTTATCATCATGTGCATCTTGCTAACAATTTTAAAAAAGGAATGCAACAGGAAGCTAAAAAAAAAAAAAAAAAAAAAATTAAAGACAGCAACAACAACGAAAGAAATACAAAATACAATGACAATAATGTATTAAAAACAAAGATCATGATAATAATAACAACAGCAGATTATGATGATGATAATAATAATAATAACAATAATAATAATAATAATGATAATAATAAAGATAATAATAATAATGATGATAAAAATCATAACAATGGTAATTGTCATAATGATGATAATAATGATAACAATAATAATAGTATTGACAGTGATAGTAATAATAATGATAGTAATAATAATGATAGTAATGATAATGGTAATAATGATAATAATAATGATAATAATAGTAATAATAATAATGATAATAATAGTAATAATAATAATGACCATAATGATAATAACAAGGATGATAATAATAATGGAAATGATAATAATATCGATAATGATTTTGATAATAAAAGTATAAATTAAAATACAAATAATCATGATGACGATGATGAAGATAACAATGGCAATAGCAGTAAGAGTAATGATCATAATGATAATGACTAATGTGATAATGATAATAATGGCAACGATAATAATGAAAATAATGATAATGACAATTTACATCATCATCATCATAAGGATGCAATAGTAATAACAGCAATGATAATGTAATACAAAAATTAAACAATAATGATGATCATAACAATGATGATAATGATAATGATAACATGAATAATGCTACTCATCGTAATCATGACAATAATGATAATTGCAATAATGATTAAGATGTAATGATGATAATGATAATAACAATGATAATAAAAGTTGTGATGGTAAAGATAAATGTGATAATAATAATCACAATAACAATGATAATTACAACAACAATAAAAATAACAACAACAATAATAATAATACCAATAACAACAATAATAATAATAATGATAATGATAATGATAATGATAATGATAATGGTAATGATAATTATCATGATAATGATAATGATAATGATAATGATAATGATAGTGATAATGATAATGATAATGATAATAATAATAATAATAATAATAATAATAATAATAATAATAATAATAATGATAATAATAATAATAATAATAATAATAATAATAATAATAATAATGAAAATAATAATGATCATAACAATAACAATAACTATAATGATAATCATAATAATAATGATAGTAATAATAATAATGCTATTGATAATAATAATACAATGATAATGATAAAGATAATAATAGTAATAATGATAATAAAAAATAAAAGTAATGATAATAGTAATAACAAAAACAATAATAATAATAATGACTAAGAGCAATAACTATGATAGTAACAAAAATAATAATCATTATTAATAACATAATGATAACAATGATAATTAATACAATATTAAAAGGAAATATTAATAATAATGTTAAAAAGTGATGATAATTTTGTAAAGATAATGAAAACAGCCGCAACGTTAATGATCAGAATCAAAATGATGATAATGATAATAATAATGAAAATAATGATAAGCAGATTTATAATAGTTACAAAAGCAAAAATGATAACAGTGATAATGATAATGATGATGAAGAGGATAATAATGATAACAATAATAATGCTGATGAAAATTATAATATTGATAATGATAATAATAAGAATAATAATGATACTGAA
>NC_091569.1:40680264-40682764 GCF_042767895.1 Penaeus vannamei | reverse complement strand
GATCGAAGATGGCGTTCCGCGGCCGAAGAAGCAGTCAAGCCGCTGCAGCCCTTTCGCGAGGGAGAGAAGCAGGGGAAGAGAAGGAGGGCGGAAGGAGAAGAGGAGATGTAAGGAGGATGGACGAGGTGAAGCGGAGGGGAAGGAGAGGATGAGGAAGGGAAATGAAGGAAGGGAGGGAAGAGAAGGAGAAGAGAAGTAAGAAGGAAGGATAAGGAGAAGAGGGGAGGGGGAGGAGGAGGAGGAAGGGAAAAGAAAGGCGAGGAGAAGGAAGGGAGGGAAGGAGAAGAAGAGAAGTAAGAAGGAAGGACGAAGAGATAGGGGAGGGAAAGAGAGGAGGAGGAAGGGAAGGAGAGGAGGAGAAGGAGGGAGGGAAGAGCAGTACGTGGAGAAGAGGTAAAGATGAGGAGGAGAAAAGGAAGAGAAGGAGGAGGAAATAATAATAATGAGTATTATTATTACTATTATTATTATTATTATTATTATTATTATTATTATTATTACTATCATTATTATTAATATTGTTATTATTATCATTATCATTGTTACAATTATCATTACTATTATTACCATTATTACTATTATCATTATCACTATAACCATTATCATTGTTGTTTTAATCATAATAATGAGGATTATTGTTATTATCAGTATTCTCATTACTATCATTTTTATCATTGTCATTATTATTATCAGTATTATTATCATCATAAAAATCTTTAATGTTATGATTATTATTTGTTATTAACAATATCATCATTATCACTAACACTATCGTTATTATTATCATTATCGGCATTATTGTTATATTTTTATGATTCTTATTGTCATCTTTATTTCTGTCATTATCATTTTTCATACTATTATAATCATTATATTCTTTTTCATCATTATCATCACCAGCATCACCATCAGCATCACAATCATAATCATTATAAGTTTTATAACCATCATTGCTTTATCCATATCACTATCGTTACTTTATAACTATCATTACTATCATTATCATTGATTTCACTTATACCCTTGCCCTTATCACTGTCATCATCTTTATTACTGGTTTCATGATTATAACAACGACGAAAATCACGAAAGGGAATTCGCAGAGCAACAGACTCTTCCCTTGCAACGGCACCTAATCAAGGCAGTTTCGAAACTTCCTTGATATTTTCACACAAACGATTCCGTGTTTTGTCTTCTTAAAGAAAGACAAATAAGAAGAAGAAAAAAGAAAAACTTGCCACGGAAAAGAAGGGAGATGGAAGGGCGATGAAGGAGAAGATAGTAAGAGAGATGTGAGAGAAGGAATGGGAAAGTGGAGGATATATGCGATAGAGAAGGAGCGTGTGTGTGTGCGGGATGGGTGGGGTGGGGTGGGGTGGGGGGGATGGTGTTCACGGCAGACGTATTTGACGTGAAGATATTTAGCTCATATTTCTGATGCCTTTAATACATGTCTCGCGGTTCCCATTCATGTTTATTTCTTCACTATTTTTTTTATCCTATTAATGACGATGATGCCATTAGATGCCTAACTTAGATGCCATTACAATTTTGGTTGAGATTCGGATATTTTTTGTTCGTTTGTTAGCAAAATAACTCAAAAAATTAAGAACAGATTTTTATGAATATTTTACCAGAGGTGCGTCTTCACCTAATTTGGATTGCAATCAATTTTGGTGGTGATCCGGATCGTGATCCAGATCCAGGAATTTTTTAAATGATACTAATTGCTTTACCTCCGCCAAGGTTATGTTCACGGACGTCACCTGTGTACTTGAGAAAGGGGATTTTGATATGATTAAATGTGAATATTTTTATTGCATCAGTGACCTTATTTTCTTGGAGGATGTTTGTGTTCTCTGAGTGCATAATTATTGCCGCGCACCAAGACGTTGTTAAGCTGCCAGATGCGGTGTTTATTTCCGTTATTTTTCTTCTCTGTTTATTAAATCCTCGTTGGATCCCTTCTGCCTCCTTCCAGTCGAGTGGGGACGTCCAGCCTCATCCACATGCACCACCATGGCGTTGGAAGTCCTGCTGTGACGGACCTCAGTTGGACGGTCGCTGGTCCTCGCGCTGAAACCACGTCCTGTTCGACATAACAGGCTTTATCCGATCTGCCGCAGGGGAAGCGGTATCCGACGCTGACGCGGCTGCTCGCGGGAGTGTCTCTCTCTGTCTCGCATTATATCACGTGTCTCTTCACCGGACGTGTTGTCGATTCGAACTCTCCTGCCAAAATGTCTGCTGAGTGCTTCTGAAATGTTACTCGGCGTAAACATCAGTGATTCTGGGGCGGATACAGGATCGGATTTCGGTCTCGCGTTCTGTTCTCTGTTCTCTTCTTTTCCTTCTGCGGCTCAGAAGGAAATCTCTGCGGATATTTACGTTTCATGGATAAACTGATTATGTAAGCAACATCGGCCATAGGGAGTTCGGGATTGCAATCCTCAGTGTTCTGCGGATAATACAGGATAGTTAAGATAAAGATATTGATGAA
>NC_091569.1:40672764-40675264 GCF_042767895.1 Penaeus vannamei | reverse complement strand
TTTCTTCACTCCCCCTCTCCTTTCTTTTTCCTCCCATCCATCTTCTTCCCCTTCTTCCTCCTTTCCTCCCTCCCCTCTACCGTTCTTCACTATCTTCTTCCTCTTCCTCCCAGCCTCTCCGATTCCTCCCTGCTTCTCTCCATCTCCCTTCATGTCCATCTCCCTAATTCTTCCCTCTCTTCCCTCCCTACTCCCTTCGCCTGACTCCCCCCCCCCCCCGCCGCCCTTATCTCTGCCTCTATCCATCTCCCTCTCCTTCTCCATCTTCCCTTTAATTCCCAATCTGTCTCTCCCCTCCGCTTCCCTCTTCCTCTCTCTCCCCCTTCCTCTTCTTCCCCCTCCCCTCCCTCCCCACTCACCCCCTTCTCCCTTCCCCTCCTTTCCTCTCTATCTCTCCCTCACCCTCCCCCTTTTCCATCTCCGCCACTCCCTCCCTCTCCATCCCCCTCACTCCCTCCCTCTCCTCCACCCCTACTCACCCCTTTCTCCCTTCCCCTCCATTCCTCTCTATCTCTCCCCTTTCCCTCCCTTTCCATCTACCTCCCCCTTCTTCATCTCCCCCTCACCCTCCCTTTCCCTCTCCCCCTCCCCCTCCCCCTCCCTCTCCATTTTCCTCCCCCACCCCCTTTCCCTCTCACCTCGACCACTCCCTCTCAGCTCCCCCCTCCCCTCTTCCATTCTTCCCTCCGCCCCCTCCTCCTCCGCCCCCTTCCCCTCCGCCTCCTCCCCCTCTGCCCCCTTCTCCCTCCGCCCCCTTCCCCCTCCGCCTCCTCCTCCCCCTCCTCCCCCTTCCCCCTCCGCCCCCTCCCCTTCCGCCTCCTCCCCCTCCGCCCCCTTCCCCCTCCTCCCCCCCCTCCCCCTCCGCCCCCTTCCCCCTCCGCCTCCTCCTTCTCCTTCCCCTCCCCTCCTCCCCTCCGCCTCCTCCTCCTCCGCCCCCTCTTTTCCATCTCCCCCTCCCCCTCCGCCTTCTCCCCCTTCCCCTCCACCCCCTCCCCTCCTCCCCCTCCGCCTCCTCCTCCTCCGCCCCCTCTTTTCCATCTCCCCCTCCCCCTCCGCCCCCTTCCGCCTCCTACCCCCTCCCCCTCCGCCAGTCTTCCAGCCAGCTTTTGCAAGGCTTTTCACTTTGTGCCGCTAATAACTGCCAGGAGGCTCATGACTCTGGAGATCCGAACTAAAAAGCATTGTGGAAACCCATTGTTGTCTTCCGCTCGCTGTTCCTTCGCCAGGTGAGCTGTGTCTTATCTGTCTGTGTGTCTGTGTGTCTGTCTGTCTGTCTGTCTGTCTGTCTGCCTGTCTGTGTGTGTGTGTGCGTGTGTGTGTGTGTGTGTGTGTGTGTGTGTGTGTCTGTCTATCTGTCTGTCTGTCTGTCTGTCTGTCTGTCTGTCTGTCTGTCTGTCTGTCTGTCTGTCTAGGTGGGTATATATATGGACAAATGAACGGATTGGTGGATGGATGAATAGTTAGATAGATAGATGGATGGATAAATGGATGGAAGGATGGATGGATGGATGGATGGGTGGATGGGTGGGTGGATGGATGGATGGATGGATGGGTGGGTGGGTGGATAGATGGATGGATGGATGGATGGGTGGGTGGTGGGATAGACAGATAGGCAGATAGACTTTTCTCTGGGTGGCCAATTCATTTGATAATCAATGGCAAACAGAAAAGTAAATTGACAGATATATATATACTTTTACTTTTGCTAACGATTAAGTTTTATCAAATATAATTAACGGGAATTTTTTTTCCCAATAACGCTTTCGGAATAACTTTCCCTTTCAAAATTCTCTTTCTAGAATTTGGATAAAAGTTCCAGATTCACAGATGATAAAATGTCGAAAAGTTGAATACCAAAATGGTAAAAATAACATACACGTTTTCGTTTTAAATACTTTATAAACAAAATACCTACCATAATCACCCCCCAATTTAAATGCATTTTCTCTATAACCACCAAAAAATATCCAATTTAAATGCATTTTCTCTACAACCACCAAAAATGCTCCCCAATTTACATGCATTTTCTCTACAACCACTAAACAATATCCTCCAATTTAAACGCATTTTCTCTCTAACGAAAAACTGTTCCTTGATATCAAAACGCAATTTCTATCAATTGTTCTTCGATATCAAAATGCAATTTCTATCAACCCAGTTAGGGACGCATAACAGCTATCCGATTCTCTTCATAAGCCCCTCATTAGGTTCCAGCCCTTATACCTGGCACAACTCTCGCCCTTATACACGTTGTACATGATGAACTAAGTTGTTCTGATGCGCCTAATGAGATGGATTTGCATATCGCACACACATTCAACATTACTATGATAATTATAATGGTAATGGTAATGATATTGGTAAAAATGATTATGGTAATAGTGATAACGATGGTGATATAGAGAATGATAAGGATAATGATAATAACAATAAGTTTAATATTAATATCAGCAATATTAATGATAATGATAATGATGATAACAATAGTAATAATGTTAAT
>NC_091569.1:40615264-40632764 GCF_042767895.1 Penaeus vannamei | reverse complement strand
TGTATTCAGAGGGGATGGCACTTGACCTTTTTCAAAGGCTTCACCCTTCACAGAGGGTGGTTCCCGACGTCTTCACTGAGGGTGGTTCCCGACGTCTTCACAGAGGGTGGTTCTCGACGTCTTCACAGAGGGTGGTTCCCGATGTCTCCACAGGGTGGGAACCGGGTGGTTCCCATAGTCTGTCCCGACGCCTTCACCAAGAGTGATTCCCGACGGACGCCTTCACCAAGAGTGATTCATCGAGGGTAGTTCCCGACGTCTTCACCGGATGGCTCCCATAGCTTCTCCCGACGTCTTCCCAAAGGGTTTCCCGATGTCTTCACCGGGTGGTTCCCATAATGTGTCCCATCGTCTTCCCACAGTGTGTCCCAACGTCTTCCTATAGTGTGTCCCGACGTCTTCCCATAGTGTGTCCCAACGTCTTCCCATAGTGTGTCCCAACGTCTTCCCATAGTGTGTCCCGACGTCTTCCCACAGTGTGTCCCGACGTCTTCCCATAGTGTGTCCCGACGTCTTCCCATAGTGTGTCCCGACGTCTTCCCATAGTGTGTCCCGACGTCTTCCCACAGTGTGTCCCGACGTCTTCCCACAGTGTGTCCCGACGTCTTCCCATAGTGTGTCCCGACGTCTTCCCATAGTGTGTCCCGACGTCTTCCCATAGTGTGTCCCGACGTCTTCCCATAGTGTGTCCCGACGTCTTCCCATAGTGTGTCCCGACGTCTTCCCATAGTGTGTCCCGACGTCTTCCCATAGTGTGTCCCGACGTCTTCCCATAGTGTGTCCCGACGTCTTCCCATAGTGTGTCCCGACGTCTTCCCATAGTGTGTCCCGACGTCTTCCCATAGTGTGTCCCGACGTCTTCCCATAGTGTGTCCCGACGTCTTCCCACAGTGTGTCCCGACGTCTTCCCATAGTGTGTCCCGACGTCTTCCCATAGTGTGTCCCGACGTCTTCCCATAGTGTGTCCCGACGTCTTCCCATAGTGTGTCCCGACGTCTTCCCATAGTGTGTCCCGACGTCTTCCCATAGTGTGTCCCGACGTCTTCCCATAGTGTGTCCCGACGTCTTCCCATAGTGTGTCCCGACGTCTTCCCATAGTGTGTCCCGACGTCTTCCCATAGTGTGTCCCGACGTCTTCCCATAGTGTGTCCCGACGTCTTCCCATAGTGTGTCCCGACGTCTTCCCATAGTGTGTCCCGACGTCTTCCCATAGTGTGTCCCGACGTCTTCCCATAGTGTGTCCCGACGTCTTCCCATAGTGTGTCCCGACGTCTTCCCACAGTGTGTCCCGACGTCTTCCCATAGTGTGTCCCGACGTCTTCCCATAGTGTGTCCCGACGTCTTCCCATAGTGTGTCCCGACGTCTTCCCATAGTGTGTCCCGACGTCTTCCCATAGTGTGTCCCGACGTCTTCCCATAGTGTGTCCCGACGTCTTCCCATAGTGTGTCCCGACGTCTTCCCATAGTGTGTCCCGACGTCTTCCCATAGTGTGTCCCGACGTCTTCCCATAGTGTGTCCCGACGTCTTCCCATAGTGTGTCCCGACGTCTTCCCATAGTGTGTCCCGACGTCTTCCCATAGTGTGTCCCGACGTCTTCCCATAGTGTGTCCCGACGTCTTCCCATAGTGTGTCCCGACGTCTTCCCATAGTGTGTCCCGACGTCTTCCCATAGTGTGTCCCGACGTCTTCCCATAGTGTGTCCCGACGTCTTCCCATAGTGTGTCCCGACGTCTTCCCATAGTGTGTCCCGACGTCTTCCCATAGTGTGTCCCGACGTCTTCCCATAGTGTGTCCCGACGTCTTCCCATAGTGTGTCCCGACGTCTTCCCATAGTGTGTCCCGACGTCTTCCCATAGTGTGTCCCGACGTCTTCCCATAGTGTGTCCCGACGTCTTCCCATAGTGTGTCCCGACGTCTTCCCATAGTGTGTCCCGACGTCTTCCCATAGTGTGTCCCTTCGTCTTCCCATAGTGTGTCCCGACGTCTTCCCATAGTGCGTCCCGACGTCTTCCCATAGTGCGTCCCGACGTCTTCCCATAGTGCGTCCTGACGTCTTCACCGAGGGTGGTTCCCGACGTCTTCACCGAGGGTGGTTCCCGACGTCTTCACAGAGGGTGGTTCCCGACGTCTTCACAGAGGGTGGTTCCCGACGTCTTCACAGAGGGTGGTTCCCGACGTCTTCACAGAGGGTGGTTCCCGACGTCTTCACAGAGGGTGGTTCCCGACGTCTTCACAGAGTGTGGTTCCCGACGTCTTCACAGAGGGTGGTTCCCGACGTCTTCACCGAGGGTGGTTCCCGACGTCTTCACCGAGGGTGGTTCCCGACGTCTTCACCGAGGGTGGTTCCCGACGTCTTCACAGAGGGTGGTTCCCGACGTCTTCACAGAGGGTGGTTCCCGACGTCTTCACAGAGGGTGGTTCCCGACGTCTTCACAGAGGGTGGTTCCCGACGTCTTCACCGAGGGTGGTTCCCGACGTCTTCACAGAGGGTGGTTCCCGACGTCTTCACAGAGGGTGGTTCCCGACGTCTTCACCGAGGGTGGTTCCCGACGTCTTCACCGAGGGTGGTTCCCGACGTCTTCACCGAGGGTGGTTCCCGACGTCTTCACAGAGGGTGGTTCCCGACGTCTTCACAGAGGGTGGTTCCCGACGTCTTCACCGAGGGTGGTTCCCGACGTCTTCACCGAGGGTGGTTCCCGACGTCTTCACCGAGGGTGGTTCCCGACGTCTTCACAGAGGGTGGTTCCCGACGTCTTCACCGAGGGTGGTTCCCGACGTCTTCACCGAGGGTGGTTCCCGACGTCTTCACCGAGGGTGGTTCCCGACGTCTTCACCGAGGGTGGTTCCCGACGTCTTCACCGAGGGTGGTTCCCGACGTCTTCACCGAGGGTGGTTCCCGACGTCTTCACCGAGGGTGGTTCCCGACGTCTTCACCGAGGGTGGTTCCCGACGTCTTCACCGAGGGTGGTTCCCGACGTCTTCACCGAGGGTGGTTCCCGACGTCTTCACCGAGGGTGGTTCCCGACGTCTTCACCGAGGGTGGTTCCCGACGTCTTCACCGAGGGTGGTTCCCGACGTCTTCACCGAGGGTGGTTCCCGACGTCTTCACCGAGGGTGGTTCCCGACGTCTTCACCGAGGGTGGTTCCCGACGTCTTCACCGAGGGTGGTTCCCGACGTCTTCACCGAGGGTGGTTCCCGACGTCTTCACCGAGGGTGGTTCCCGACGTCTTCACCGAGGGTGGTTCCCGACGTCTTCACCGAGGGTGGTTCCCGACGTCTTCACCGAGGGTGGTTCCCGACGTCTTCACCGAGGGTGGTTCCCGACGTCTTCACCGAGGGTGGTTCCCGACGTCTTCACCGAGGGTGGTTCCCGACGTCTTCACCGAGGGTGGTTCCCGACGTCTTCACCGAGGGTGGTTCCCGACGTCTTCACCGAGGGTGGTTCCCGACGTCTTCACCGAGGGTGGTTCCCGACGTCTTCACCGAGGGTGGTTCCCGACGTCTTCACCGAGGGTGGTTCCCGACGTCTTCACCGAGGGTGGTTCCCGACGTCTTCACCGAGGGTGGTTCCCGACGTCTTCACCGAGGGTGGTTCCCGACGTCTTCACCGAGGGTGGTTCCCGACGTCTTCACCGAGGGTGGTTCCCGACGTCTTCACCGAGGGTGGTTCCCGACGTCTTCACCGAGGGTGGTTCCCGACGTCTTCACCGAGGGTGGTTCCCGACGTCTTCACCGAGGGTGGTTCCCGACGTCTTCACCGAGGGTGGTTCCCGACGTCTTCACCGAGGGTGGTTCCCGACGTCTTCACCGAGGGTGGTTCCCGACGTCTTCACCGAGGGTGGTTCCCGACGTCTTCACCGAGGGTGGTTCCCGACGTCTTCACCGAGGGTGGTTCCCGACGTCTTCACCGAGGGTGGTTCCCGACGTCTTCACCGAGGGTGGTTCCCGACGTCTTCACAGAGGGTGGTTCCCGACGTCTTCACCGAGGGTGGTTCCCGACGTCTTCACAGAGGGTGGTTCCCGACGTCTTCACCGAGGGTGGTTCCCGACGTCTTCACAGAGGGTGGTTCCCGACGTCTTCACCGAGGGTGGTTCCCGACGTCTTCACCGAGGGTGGTTCCCGACGTCTTCACCGAGGGTGGTTCCCGACGTCTTCACCGAGGGTGGTTCCCGACGTCTTCACCGAGGGTGGTTCCCGACGTCTTCACCGAGGGTGGTTCCCGACGTCTTCACAGAGGGTGGTTCCCGACGTCTTCACCGAGGGTGGTTCCCGACGTCTTCACCGAGGGTGGTTCCCGACGTCTTCACAGAGGGTGGTTCCCGACGTCTTCACAGAGGGTGGTTCCCGACGTCTTCACCGAGGGTGGTTCCCGACGTCTTCACAGAGGGTGGTTCCCGACGTCTTCACAGAGGGTGGTTCCCGACGTCTTCACAGAGGGTGGTTCCCGACGTCTTCACCGAGGGTGGTTCCCGACGTCTTCACCGAGGGTGGTTCCCGACGTCTTCACAGAGGGTGGTTCCCGACGTCTTCACAGAGGGTGGTTCCCGACGTCTTCATAGAGGGTGGTTCCTGACGTCTTCACCGAGGGTGGTTCCCGACGTCTTCACCGAGGGTGGTTCCCGACGTCTTCACAGAGGGTGGTTCCCGACGTCTTCATAGAGGGTGGTTCCTGACGTCTTCACCGAGAGTGGTTCCCGACGTCTTCACAGAGGGTGGTTCCCGATGTCTTCACAGAGGGTGGTTCCCGACGTCTTCACAGAGGGTGGTTCCCGACGTCTTCACAGAGGGTGGTTCCCGACGTCTTCACAGAGGGTGGTTCCCGACGTCTTCACAGAGGGTGGTTCCCGACGTCTTCACCGAGGGTGGTTCCCGACGTCTTCACAGAGGGTGGTTCCCGACGTCTTCACAGAGGGTGGTTCCCGACGTCTTCACAGAGGGTGGTTCCCGACGTCTTCACCGAGGGTGGTTCCCGACGTCTTCTCAGAGGGTGGTTCCCGACGTCTTCACCGAGGGTGGTTCCCGACGTCTTCACCGAGGGTGGTTCCCGACGTCTTCACCGAGGGTGGTTCCCGACGTCTTCACCGAGGGTGGTTCCCGACGTCTTCACAGAGGGTGGTTCCCGACGTCTTCACCGAGGGTGGTTCCCGACGTCTTCACCGAGGGTGGTTCCCGACGTCTTCACCGAGGGTGGTTCCCGACGTCTTCACCGAGGGTGGTTCCCGACGTCTTCACCGAGGGTGGTTCCCGACGTCTTCACCGAGGGTGGTTCCCGACGTCTTCACCGAGGGTGGTTCCCGACGTCTTCACCGAGGGTGGTTCCCGACGTCTTCACCGAGGGTGGTTCCCGACGTCTTCACCGAGGGTGGTTCCCGACGTCTTCACCGAGGGTGGTTCCCGACGTCTTCACCGAGGGTGGTTCCCGACGTCTTCACCGAGGGTGGTTCCCGACGTCTTCACAGAGGGTGGTTCCCGACGTCTTCACAGAGGGTGGTTCCCGACGTCTTCACCGAGGGTGGTTCCCGACGTCTTCACCGAGGGTGGTTCCCGACGTCTTCACCGAGGGTGGTTCCCGACGTCTTCACCGAGGGTGGTTCCCGACGTCTTCACCGAGGGTGGTTCCCGACGTCTTCACCGAGGGTGGTTCCCGACGTCTTCACCGAGGGTGGTTCCCGACGTCTTCACCGAGGGTGGTTCCCGACGTCTTCACCGAGGGTGGTTCCCGACGTCTTCACCGAGGGTGGTTCCCGACGTCTTCACCGAGGGTGGTTCCCGACGTCTTCACCGAGGGTGGTTCCCGACGTCTTCACCGAGGGTGGTTCCCGACGTCTTCACCGAGGGTGGTTCCCGACGTCTTCACCGAGGGTGGTTCCCGACGTCTTCACCGAGGGTGGTTCCCGACGTCTTCACCGAGGGTGGTTCCCGACGTCTTCACCGAGGGTGGTTCCCGACGTCTTCACCGAGGGTGGTTCCCGACGTCTTCACCGAGGGTGGTTCCCGACGTCTTCACCGAGGGTGGTTCCCGACGTCTTCACCGAGGGTGGTTCCCGACGTCTTCACCGAGGGTGGTTCCCGACGTCTTCACCGAGGGTGGTTCCCGACGTCTTCACCGAGGGTGGTTCCCGACGTCTTCACCGAGGGTGGTTCCCGACGTCTTCACCGAGGGTGGTTCCCGACGTCTTCACCGAGGGTGGTTCCCGACGTCTTCACAGAGGGTGGTTCCCGACGTCTTCACCGAGGGTGGTTCCCGACGTCTTCACAGAGGGTGGTTCCCGACGTCTTCACAGAGGGTGGTTCCCGACGTCTTCACCGAGGGTGGTTCCCGACGTCTTCACAGAGGGTGGTTCCCGACGTCTTCACAGAGTTTGGTTCCCGACGTCTTCACAGAGGGTGGTTCTCGACGTCTTCACAGAGGGTGGTTCTCGACGTCTTCACAGAGGGTGGTTCTCGACGTCTTCACAGAGGGTGGTTCTCGACGTCTTCACAGAGGGTGGTTCTCGACGTCTTCACAGAGGGTGGTTCTCGACGTCTTCACAGAGGGTGGTTCCCGACGTCTTCCCCATAGGGTGGTTCCCGACGTCTTCCCATAGGGTGGTTCCCGACGTCTTCCCATAGGGTGGTTCCCGACGTCTTCACCATAGGGTGTCCCGACGTCTTCCCATAGGGTGGTTCCCGACGTCTTCACCATAGGGTGGTTCCCGACGTCTTCCCATAGGGTGGTTCCCGACGTCTTCATCGAAGGTGGTTCCCGACGTCTTTCCATAGTGTGTCCCGACGTCTTCCCATAGTGTGTCCCGACGTCTTCACCGAGGGTGGTTCCCGACGTCTTCACCGAGGGTGGTTCCCGACGTCTTCATCGAAGGTGGTTCCCGACGTCTTCATCGAAGGTGGTTCCCGACGTCTTTCCATAGTGTGTCCCGACGTCTTCCCATAGTGTGTCCCGACGTCTTCACAGAGGGTGGTTCCCGACGTCTTCCCATAGTGTGTCCCGACGTCTTCCCATAGTGTGTCCCGACGTCTTCCCATAGTGTGTCCCGACGTCTTCCCATAGTGTGTCCCGACGTCTTCCCATAGTGTGTCCCGACGTCTTCCCATAGTGTGTCCCGACGTCTTCCCATAGTGTGTCCCGACGTCTTCCCATAGTGTGTCCCGACGTCTTCCCATAGTGTGTCCCGACGTCTTCCCATAGTGTGTCCCGACGTCTTCCCATAGTGTGTCCCGACGTCTTCCCATAGTGTGTCCCGACGTCTTCCCATAGTGTGTCCCGACGTCTTCCCATAGTGTGTCCCGACGTCTTCCCATAGTGTGTCCCGACGTCTTCCCATAGTGTGTCCCGACGTCTTCCCATAGTGTGTCCCGACGTCTTCCCATAGTGTGTCCCTTTGTCTTCCCATAGTGTGTCCCGACGTCTTCCCATAGTGTGTCCCGACGTCTTCCCATAGTGTGTCCCGACGTCTTCCCATAGTGTGTCCCGACGTCTTCCCATAGTGTGTCCCGACGTCTTCCCATAGTGTGTCCCGACGTCTTCCCATAGTGTGTCCCGACGTCTTCCCATAGTGTGTCCCGACGTCTTCCCATAGTGTGTCCCGACGTCTTCCCATAGTGTGTCCCGACGTCTTCCCACAGTGTGTCCCTTCGTCTTCCTATAGTGTGACCCGACGTCTTCCCATAGTGTGTCCCGACGTCTTCCCATAGTGTGTCCCTTCGTCTTCCCATGGTGTGTCCCTTCGTCTTCCCATAGTGTGTCCCTTCGTCTTCCCATAGTGTGTCCCGACGTCTTCCCATAATGTTTCCCGACGTCTTCCAATAGAGTGTCCCGACGTCTTCCCATAGTGTGTCCCTTCGTCTTCCCATAGTGTGTCCCTTCGTCTTCCCATAGTGTGTCCCTTCGTCTTCCCATAGTGTGTCCCTTCGTCTTCCCATAGTGTGTCCCGACGTCTTCCCATAGTGTGTCCCTTCGTCTTCCCATAGTGTGTCCCTTCGTCTTCACATAGTGTGTCCCTTCGTCTTCCCATAGTGTGTCCCGACGTCTTCCCATAGTGTGTCCCGACGTCTTCCCATAGTGTGTCCCGACGTCTTCCCATAGTGTGTCCCTTCGTCTTCCCATAGTGTGTCCCTTCCTCTTCCCACAGTGTGTCCCTTCGTCTTCCCACAGTGTGTCCCTTCGTCTTCCCATAGTGTTTCCCGACGTCTTCCCATAGTGTTTCCCGACGTCTTCCCATAGTGTTTCCCGACATCTTCCCATAGTGTTTCCCGACGTCTTCCCATAGTGTTTCCCGACGTCTTCCCACAGTGTGTCCCGACGTCTTCCCACAGTGTGTCCCGACGTCTTCCCACAGTGTGTCCAGACGTCTTCCCACAGTGTGTCCCGACGTCTTCCCATAGTGTGTCCCGACGTCTTCCCATAGTGTGTCCCGACGTCTTCCCATAGTGTGTCCCGACGTCTTCCCATAGTGTTTCCCGACGTCTTCCCATAGTGTTTCCCGACGTCTTCCCACAGTGTGTCCCGACGTCTTCCCACAGTGTGTCCCGACGTCTTCCCACAGTGTGTCCCGACGTCTTCCCACAGTGTGTCCCGACGTCTTCCCATAGTGTGTCCCGACGTCTTCCCACAGTGTGTCCCTTCGTCTTCCTATAGTGTGTCCCTTCGTCTTCCCATATTGTGTCCCTTCGTCTTCCCACAGTGTGTCCCTTCGTCTTCCCATAGTGTGTCCCTTCGTCTTCCCATAGTGTTTCCCGACGTCTTCCCATAGTGTTTCCCGACGTCTTCCCATAGTGTTTCCCGACGTCTTCCCATAGTGTGTCCCTTCGTCTTCCCATAGTGTTTCCCGACGTCTTCCCATAGTGTGTCCCTTCGTCTTCCCATAGTGTGTCCCATCGTCTTCCCATAATGTGTCCCGGCGTCTTCCCATAATGTGTCCCGGCGTCTTCCCACAGTGTGTCCCGACGTCTTCCCATAGTGTGTCCGACGTTCCCGACGTCTTCACAGAGGGTGGTTCCCGACGTCTTCACAGAGGGTGGTTCCCGACGTCTTCACAGAGGGTGGTTCCCGACGTCTTCACAGAGGGTGGTTCCCGACGTCTTCACAGAGGGTGGTTCCCGACGTCTTCACAGAGGGTGGTTCCCGACGTCTTCACAGAGGGTGGTTCCCGACGTCTTCACAGAGGGTGGTTCCCGACGTCTTCACAGAGGGTGGTTCCCGACGTCTTCACAGAGGGTGGTTCCCGACGTCTTCACAGAGGGTGGTTCCCGACGTCTTCACAGAGGGTGGTTCCCGACGTCTTCACAGAGGGTGGTTCCCGACGTCTTCACAGAGGGTGGTTCCCGACGTCTTCACAGAGGGTGGTTCCCGACGTCTTCACAGAGGGTGGTTCCCGACGTCTTCACAGAGGGTGGTTCCCGACGTCTTCACCGAGGGTGGTTCCCGACGTCTTCACAGAGGGTGGTTCCCGACGTCTTCACAGAGGGTGGTTCCCGACGTCTTCACAGAGGGTGGTTCCCGACGTCTTCACAGAGGGTGGTTCCCGACGTCTTCACAGAGGGTGGTTCCCGACGTCTTCACAGAGGGTGGTTCCCGACGTCTTCACAGAGGGTGGTTCCCGACGTCTTCACAGAGGGTGGTTCCCGACGTCTTCACAGAGGGTGGTTCCCGACGTCTTCACAGAGGGTGGTTCCCGACGTCTTCACAGAGGGTGGTTCCCGACGTCTTCACAGAGGGTGGTTCCCGACGTCTTCACAGAGGGTGGTTCCCGACGTCTTCCCATAGTGTGTCCCGACGTCTTCCCATAGTGTGTCCCGACGTCTTCCCATAGTGTGTCCCTTCGTCTTCCCATAGTGTGTCCCTTCCTCTTCCCACAGTGTGTCCCTTCGTCTTCCCATAGTGTTTCCCGACGTCTTCCCATAGTGTTTCCCGACGTCTTCCCATAGTGTTTCCCGACATCTTCCCATAGTGTTTCCCGACGTCTTCCCATAGTGTTTCCCGACGTCTTCCCACAGTGTGTCCCGACGTCTTCCCACAGTGTGTCCCGACGTCTTCCCACAGTGTGTCCAGACGTCTTCCCACAGTGTGTCCCGACGTCTTCCCATAGTGTGTCCCGACGTCTTCCCATAGTGTGTCCCGACGTCTTCCCATAGTGTGTCCCGACGTCTTCCCATAGTGTTTCCCGACGTCTTCCCATAGTGTTTCCCGACGTCTTCCCACAGTGTGTCCCGACGTCTTCCCACAGTGTGTCCCGACGTCTTCCCACAGTGTGTCCCGACGTCTTCCCACAGTGTGTCCCGACGTCTTCCCATAGTGTGTCCCGACGTCTTCCCATAGTGTGTCCCGACGTCTTCCCACAGTGTGTCCCTTCGTCTTCCTATAGTGTGTCCCTTCGTCTTCCCATATTGTGTCCCTTCGTCTTCCCACAGTGTGTCCCTTCGTCTTCCCATAGTGTGTCCCTTCGTCTTCCCATAGTGTTTCCCGACGTCTTCCCATAGTGTTTCCCGACGTCTTCCCATAGTGTTTCCCGACGTCTTCCCATAGTGTGTCCCTTCGTCTTCCCATAGTGTTTCCCGACGTCTTCCCATAGTGTGTCCCTTCGTCTTCCCATAGTGTGTCCCATCGTCTTCCCATAATGTGTCCCGGCGTCTTCCCATAATGTGTCCCGGCGTCTTCCCACAGTGTGTCCCGACGTCTTCCCATAGTGTTTCCCGACGTCTTCCCATAGTGTGTCCCGACGTCTTCCCATAGTGTCCCGACGTCTTCTCAGAGTGTGGTTCCCGACGTCTTCACAGAGTGTGGTTCCCGACGTCTTCACAGAGTGTGGTTCCCGACGTCTTCACAGAGGGTGGTTCCCGACGTCTTTCCATAGTGTGTCCCGACGTCTTTCCATAGTGTGTCCCGACGTCTTCCCATAGTGTGTCCCGACGTCTTCACCGAGGGTGGTTCCCGACGTCTTCACAGAGGGTGGTTCCCGACGTCTTCACAGAGGGTGGTTCCCGACGTCTTCACAGAGGGTGGTTCCCGACGTCTTCACAGAGGGTGGTTCCCGACGTCTTCACAGAGGGTGGTTCCCGACGTCTTCACAGAGGGTGGTTCCCGACGTCTTCACAGAGGGTGGTTCCCGACGTCTTCACAGAGGGTGGTTCCCGACGTCTTCACCGAGGGTGGTTCCCGACGTCTTCACAGAGGGTGGTTCCCGACGTCTTCACAGAGGGTGGTTCCCGACGTCTTCACAGAGGGTGGTTCCCGACGTCTTCACAGAGGGTGGTTCCCGACGTCTTCACAGAGGGTGGTTCCCGACGTCTTCACAGAGGGTGGTTCCCGACGTCTTCACAGAGGGTGGTTCCCGACGTCTTCACAGAGGGTGGTTCCCGACGTCTTCACAGAGGGTGGTTCCCGACGTCTTCACAGAGGGTGGTTCCCGACGTCTTCACAGAGGGTGGTTCCCGACGTCTTCACAGAGGGTGGTTCCCGACGTCTTCACAGAGGGTGGTTCCCGACGTCTTCACAGAGGGTGGTTCCCGACGTCTTCACAGAGGGTGGTTCCCGACGTCTTCACAGAGGGTGGTTCCCGACGTCTTCACAGAGGGTGGTTCCCGACGTCTTCACAGAGGGTGGTTCCCGACGTCTTCACAGAGGGTGGTTCCCGACGTCTTCACAGAGGGTGGTTCCCGACGTCTTCACAGAGGGTGGTTCCCGACGTCTTCACAGAGGGTGGTTCCCGACGTCTTCACAGAGGGTGGTTCCCGACGTCTTCACAGAGGGTGGTTCCCGACGTCTTCACAGAGGGTGGTTCCCGACGTCTTCACAGAGGGTGGTTCCCGACGTCTTCACAGAGGGTGGTTCCCGACGTCTTCACAGAGGGTGGTTCCCGACGTCTTCACAGAGGGTGGTTCCCGACGTCTTCACAGAGGGTGGTTCCCGACGTCTTCACAGAGGGTGGTTCCCGACGTCTTCACCGAGGGTGGTTCCCGACGTCTTCACAGAGGGTGGTTCCCGACGTCTTCACAGAGGGTGGTTCCCGACGTCTTCACAGAGGGTGGTTCCCGACGTCTTCACAGAGGGTGGTTCCCGACGTCTTCACAGAGGGTGGTTCCCGACGTCTTCACAGAGGGTGGTTCCCGACGTCTTCACAGAGGGTGGTTCCCGACGTCTTCACAGAGGGTGGTTCCCGACGTCTTCACCGAGGGTGGTTCCCGACGTCTTCACCGAGGGTGGTTCCCGACGTCTTCACAGAGGGTGGTTCCCGACGTCTTCACCGAGGGTGGTTCCCGACGTCTTCACCGAGGGTGGTTCCCGACGTCTTCACAGAGGGTGGTTCCCGACGTCTTCACAGAGGGTGGTTCCCGACGTCTTCACAGAGGGTGGTTCCCGACGTCTTCACAGAGGGTGGTTCCCGACGTCTTCACAGAGGGTGGTTCCCGACGTCTTCACAGAGGGTGGTTCCCGACGTCTTCACAGAGGGTGGTTCCCGACGTCTTCACAGAGGGTGGTTCCCGACGTCTTCACAGAGGGTGGTTCCCGACGTCTTCACAGAGGGTGGTTCCCGACGTCTTCACCGAGGGTGGTTCCCGACGTCTTCACCGAGGGTGGTTCCCGACGTCTTCACAGAGGGTGGTTCCCGACGTCTTCACCGAGGGTGGTTCCCGACGTCTTCACCGAGGGTGGTTCCCGACGTCTTCACAGAGGGTGGTTCCCGACGTCTTCACAGAGGGTGGTTCCCGACGTCTTCACAGAGGGTGGTTCCCGACGTCTTCACAGAGGGTGGTTCCCGACGTCTTCACAGAGGGTGGTTCCCGACGTCTTCACAGAGGGTGGTTCCCGACGTCTTCACAGAGGGTGGTTCCCGACGTCTTCACAGAGGGTGGTTCCCGACGTCTTCACAGAGAGTGGTTCCCGACGTCTTCACCGAGGGTGGTTCCCGACGTCTTCACAGAGGGTGGTTCCCGACGTCTTCACCGAGGGTGGTTCCCGACGTCTTCACAGAGGGTGGTTCCCGACGTCTTCACAGAGGGTGGTTCCCGACGTCTTCACAGAGGGTGGTTCCCGACGTCTTCACCGAGGGTGGTTCCCGACGTCTTCACCGAGGGTGGTTCCCGACGTCTTCACCGAGGGTGGTTCCCGACGTCTTCACCGAGGGTGGTTCCCGACGTCTTCACCGAGGGTGGTTCCCGACGTCTTCACCGAGGGTGGTTCCCGACGTCTTCACAGAGGGTGGTTCCCGACGTCTTCACCGAGGGTGGTTCCCGACGTCTTCACCGAGGGTGGTTCCCGACGTCTTCACCGAGGGTGGTTCCCGACGTCTTCACCGAGGGTGGTTCCCGACGTCTTCACCGAGGGTGGTTCCCGACGTCTTCACAGAGTTTGGTTCCCGACGTCTTCACAGAGGGTGGTTCCCGACGTCTTCACCGAGGGTGGTTCCCGACGTCTTCACAGAGTTTGGTTCCCGACGTCTTCACCGAGGGTGGTTCCCGACGTCTTCACAGAGGGTGGTTCCCGACGTCTTCACCGAGGGTGGTTCCCGACGTCTTCACCGAGGGTGGTTCCCGACGTCTTCACAGAGGGTGGTTCCCGACGTCTTCACCGAGGGTGGTTCCCGACGTCTTCACCGAGGGTGGTTCCCGACGTCTTCACCGAGGGTGGTTCCCGACGTCTTCACAGAGGGTGGTTCCCGACGTCTTCACCGAGGGTGGTTCCCGACGTCTTCACAGAGGGTGGTTCCCGACGTCTTCACCGAGGGTGGTTCCCGACGTCTTCACAGAGGGTGGTTCCCGACGTCTTCACAGAGGGTGGTTCCCGACGTCTTCACAGAGGGTGGTTCCCGACGTCTTCACCGAGGGTGGTTCCCGACGTCTTCACCGAGGGTGGTTCCCGACGTCTTCACAGAGGGTGGTTCCCGACGTCTTCACCGAGGGTGGTTCCCGACGTCTTCACCGAGGGTGGTTCCCGACGTCTTCACCGAGGGTGGTTCCCGACGTCTTCACAGAGGGTGGTTCCCGACGTCTTCACCGAGGGTGGTTCCCGACGTCTTCACAGAGGGTGGTTCCCGACGTCTTCACAGAGGGTGGTTCCCGACGTCTTCACCGAGGGTGGTTCCCGACGTCTTCACAGAGGGTGGTTCCCGACGTCTTCACCGAGGGTGGTTCCCGACGTCTTCAGAGAGGGTGGTTCCCGACGTCTTCACAGAGGGTGGTTCCCGACGTCTTCACAGAGGGTGGTTCCCGACGTCTTCACAGAGGGTGGTTCCCGACGTCTTCACAGAGGGTGGTTCCCGACGTCTTCACAGAGGGTGGTTCCCGACGTCTTCACAGAGGGTGGTTCCCGACGTCTTCACAGAGGGTGGTTCCCGACGTCTTCACAGAGGGTGGTTCCCGACGTCTTCACAGAGGGTGGTTCCCGACGTCTTCACAGAGGGTGGTTCCCGACGTCTTCACAGAGGGTGGTTCCCGACGTCTTCACAGAGGGTGGTTCCCGACGTCTTCACCGAGGGTGGTTCCCGACGTCTTCACAGAGGGTGGTTCCCGACGTCTTCACCGAGGGTGGTTCCCGACGTCTTCACAGAGGGTGGTTCCCGACGTCTTCACCGAGGGTGGTTCCCGACGTCTTCTCAGAGGGTGGTTCCCTACGTCTTCACAGACGGTGGTTCCCGATGTCTTCACAGAGTGTGGTTCCCTACGTCTTCACAGAGGGTGGTTCCCGACGTCTTCACAGACGGTGGTTCCCGATGTCTTCACAGAGTGTGGTTCCCAACGTCTTCACCGAGGGTGGTTCCCGATGTCTTCACAGAGGGTGGTTCCCGACGTCTTCACCGAGGGTGGTTCCCGACGTCTTCACAGAGTGTGGTTCCCGACGTCTTCACAGAGGGTGGTTCCCGACGTCTTCAACGAGGGTGGTTCCCGACGTCTTCACAGAGTGTGGTTCCCGACGTCTTCACAGAGGGTGGTTCCCGACGTCTTCACAGAGGATGGTTCCCGACGTCTTCACAGAGGGTGGTTCCCGACGTCTTCAACGAGGGTGGTTCCCGACGTCTTCACAGAGGGTGGTTCCCGACGTCTTCAACGAGGGTGGTTCCCGACGTCTTCACAGAGTGTGGTTCCCGACGTCTTCACAGAGGGTGGTTCCCGACGTCTTCACAGAGGGTGGTTCCCGACGTCTTCACAGAGGGTAGTTCCCGACGTCTTCACAGAGGGTGGTTCCCGACGTCTTCATAGAGGGTGGTTCCCGACGTCTTCATAGAGGGTGGTTCCCGACGTCTTCACAGAGTTTGGTTCCCGACGTCTTCACAGAGTTTGGTTCCCGACGTCTTCACAGAGGGTGGTTCCCGACGACTTCACAGAGGGTGGTTCCCGACGTCTTCCCAGAGGATGGTTCCCGACGTCTAGACAAAGGGTGGTTCCCGACGTCTTCAACGAGGGTGGTTCCCGACGTCTTCACAGAGGGTGGTTCCCGACGTCTTCACAGAGGGTGGTTCCCGACGTCTTCAACGAGGGTGGTTCCCGACGTCTTCACAGAGTGTGGTTCCCGACGTCTTCACAGAGGGTGGTTCCCGACGTCTTCACCGAGGGTGGTTCCCGACGTCTTCACAGAGGGTGGTTCCCGACGTCTTCACAGAGGGTGGTTCCCGACGTCTTCAACGAGGGTGGTTCCCGACGTCTTCACAGAGGGTGGTTCCCGACGTCTTCACCGAGGGTGGTTCCCGACGTCTTCACAGAGTGTGGTTCCCGACGTCTTCACAGAGGGTGGTTCCCGACGTCTTCAACGAGGGTGGTTCCCGACGTCTTCACAGAGTGTGGTTCCCGACGTCTTCACAGAGTGTGGTTCCCGACGTCTTCACAGAGGGTGGTTCCCGACGTCTTCACAGAGGATGGTTCCCGACGTCTTCACAGAGGGTGGTTCCCGACGTCTTCAACGAGGGTGGTTCCCGACGTCTTCACAGAGGGTGGTTCCCGACGTCTTCAACGAGGGTGGTTCCCGACGTCTTCACAGAGTGTGGTTCCCGACGTCTTCACAGAGGGTGGTTCCCGACGTCTTCACAGAGGGTGGTTCCCGACGTCTTCACAGAGGGTAGTTCCCGACGTCTTCACAGAGGGTGGTTCCCGACGTCTTCATAGAGGGTGGTTCCCGACGTCTTCATAGAGGGTGGTTCCCGACGTCTTCATAGAGGGTGGTTCCCGACGTCTTCATAGAGGGTGGTTCCCGACGTCTTCATAGAGGGTGGTTCCCGACGTCTTCATAGAGGGTGGTTCCCGACGTCTTCATAGAGGGTGGTTCCCGACGTCTTCATAGAGGGTGGTTCCCGACCACATGGTGCTTTTCGGCGTCTTCACAGAATGTCATTTATGCTTTCTTTTGATGTTTTGGGAAATCATTTTCATTAAATTTCCATTGATAATGTATGAAAAGATATCGCTGTAAAACTCCCTCGGTAACAGCCACTAGCATTATCTCGGCAGTCAATGGTGCACAGTTATTTCGTAATCCCTTTAAATTCTGAGTACTCTCTGTCTGTCTCTCTTTCTTTCTGTGTGGATATAATCTATCTTTAGCTAAATTCTGAGTACTCTCTGTCTGTCACTCTGTGTGGATATCATCTATCTTTTGCCAAGTGATATTGATATGACGTAATATCATTTCTACCTATTCAGGAAAATCAAGTCACTACCTTTCAAATCCTTGCCGGAGGTGAGCACGTAACTATCCTACAGGATGCGATGTCGACCACAGCCATTGGCGGGGTTGGGGCCAATGAACTGTATTGTGAAGTGATAATAAACGCATTTCACAACACTGTTTCCTGGCTTAGGAATGGAGGTCGTTTTGAACAAAGTCCAATTACTGTATGATGTGTTGGGGTTATTACAGAATCACCAGGTCATCTCTAAATGAGTTATTCATATCACTTGATCTCACTGTTGTGTGAATATTTTCATGTTCAAGTAGCCTCAACATTATTAACGTGTCAAAACGTGTGATTTTTTTTTTTTTTTTTTTTTTTACACACAATACAGCTTTTTGATCTAGTCGTTGATATTTTATACAGTAAGCGATTTTCATTCTGCATAGACAGCCTCTATAAAGAGCGCGAAGATCGAGTTGCGGAGCTTGTTGCAGTAAGTACAGAGAACACACGTCTTTGGCCACTGAGGCATCATCGTATCAAGAACAGGAATTTTAGATTAGCTGCTCTCATTTAACAGAAGGGCTCAGGTTGTAAGAGTGATTTTGCGGTAAGTGTGTGTGTATGGGTTTGTATTAATATGTCTCATGGATTATAATTGATATATCTTACCTATTTGCACTATACGTTAATAAGGTTGTTTTTGTCAAATTTTGCATTAACAGGTATTGCATCTTTTAATCTTTATGATACATTTTTGGTTCTGAACTGCGTGAGGTAGGATGTTAATGACTGTACTACTTGCTCCTTTCCTTCTCTGAAATAAAAACGTGGTAATCTAAACCAGAAAAGTGTTGAACACCAGAAGTATCTGAATATTGAACATGTTGACAATCCAA
>NC_091569.1:40602764-40605264 GCF_042767895.1 Penaeus vannamei | reverse complement strand
GTAGTTGTAGTAACTATTATCATTATTATTATTAGTAGTAGTAACTATTATCATTATCATTAGTAGCAGTAGTAACTATTATCATTATTATTAGTAGTAGTAGTAACTATTATCATTATCATTAGTAATAGTAGTAACTATTATCATTATTATTAGTAGTAGTAGTAACTATTATCAGTAGTAGTAGGAGTAGTAGTAACTATTATCATTATTAGTAGTAGTTGTAGTATACTGGATGGGGATAATTGGAATGGATGGGTGGGTGAGTTAGTGTTTTGGATGTACGTAGATATAGAGAAAGAGGAGTGATTAAAAGAAAATGAGAAACTATAATGTGAATAGACGGATGGATATGAAATATTTATTAACAGATGTCGGATGTGATTTTTTTCTTAATTTTCCATAGTTTTTTTTCCTCATTCATCAATATTCGTCAATGAGATATAAAACTGACTTTCTCTTCTTTTTTCATCCTTTTCATCAGTACTACACAGCAATACTTCAACTCCCCAACTGATTTGCATAGTAAAAACAGGATCACTCATTACCATCTACATTGATTATGCAACAACTCCCTACTTACTTAGGCTGAGTCTGAAAATAAGCACACACATTAACACACACACACACATGCACTATATATATATGTGTGTGCGTGTGTGTCTATATACATATATATATGTATATATACATATATATGTGTATATATACATACACACACACACACACACACACACACACACACACACACACACACACACACACACACATATATATATATATATATATATATATATATATATATATATATATATATATATATATATATATATATATATATATATATATATATATATATATGTAAGTATAAATCATAGTTCAATGTATATACTGACCATCTGATATGATAGTACAACATCAGACATGAATTACCACTCAAATTTCCTAATGTCATAGCAAGAGTTAGTAATTCCATTAAAGGCAGTTTTATTTCCTCTCAAGAAAACCCTCACGTAATTCCGTTCCTATGAAGCCAAGGGTCTGATGACTAGCTTCATTTTTTCCTCTCTTTTTCTCATCTTTACTCTTTTCTTCAATTTTCCTGAGGCCTTTCATCTGCGGTATGAATAAGCAAAGTACTGGTTTCTTTGATGTATTTGACATGAGCTGATAGCCAATAGGGTTCTTTCAAAATTATTACCTCCTTCGCCACATTCATCTCTAGATTAAACACAAGAAGGTGGAGAAAAATGTCTATAAAATACACAGTTAAGTTCTTATCGGTTTTTGCCTCGAGCTGCCTTTTCTACTTCCTTTTTCTTTTTCTTCTTTTACTCTTTATTTTCTCCTTATTTTACGTTTTCTTTTTCTTCTTTTACTCTTTATTTTCTCCTTATTTTACGTTTTCTTTTTCTTCTTTTACTCTTTATTTTCTCCTTATTTTACTTTTCTTCTTTAAGGGAGGTAAAGGATTATACAACTATAAAAGTAACCCATTTAGTGGTTTTCCTGCAATCTGCACTAATGGTAATCAACACTGTATCTGTCCTTGGATGTTAAGACAGCGTTTCACAGTAACTATGACGCATAAACGAATTGACTTGTGTAAATAAGTCTCCAGGAAGACATGAACACGAAACCTCGTATGATCAGTAGTATAATTATTGTCATTTATACTCGTATTATTATTATCATTTTAAAGATGATGATGGTGATTATCATCTTTATCATATAATTATTGTCATCATTACCATTATTAGTGGTTTCCTTCTTATTTTCAACATTATCATTATCCATTTCTCAATCAATATCAGTATCATTGGTATTGTGAATATCATTACTACTTTCCTCATAATCATTATTATTTCTTACACACACACACACACACACACACACACACACACACACACACACACACACACACACACACACACACACACACACACATATATATATATATATATATATATATATATATATATATATATATATATATATATATATATATATATATATATATCCCTATTTGAATGGAAAAAGACTTTACCGTGTTAATAGTATGGTAGAAAAGCATACAATACAGAAATTAGATTTATTGAAATAAGTGAGACAAGTTTCGGAATCGTCCTCAAATCTGTCTCACTTATATCAATAAATCTAGTTTTGTGCATAGTGGGGTTTCCTATTATATCCTTGTTTCTATACATTCATTTTTTATGTGTGTCTGTGTCTGAATCTCTCTCTTCCTCTCTCTCTCTCTCTCTCTTTCTCTCTCTCTCTCTCTCTCTCTCTCTCTCTCTCTCTCTCTATCTATCTATCTATCTCTCTCTCTCTCTCTCTCTCCCTCTCTCTCTCTCTCTCCTTCTTTTTGTCCTCTTTTTCTGTGTCTCGTATCCTCTCGTCTCTAAATATGTTCTTTTCTCCCTCGACCCTTTCAGGAGAAAAAAAAAGGATTTCAAAGGATTCATACTTTTATTCTTCGTATCTTAAAAGACTAAAT
>NC_091569.1:40590264-40595264 GCF_042767895.1 Penaeus vannamei | reverse complement strand
TTTTCCCTCTCTCTCTCTCTTCCCTCTTTTTGTGCGAATGTATATGGACGATTATCTACTCCATCCCCATTAGCGTTCTTAAACCATAACCACACACGATACCCAAATATATCCACCACATATCCACATATCCACTCGACAGACACTTACCGAAGGTTCTGTTCCTAAATCCAGGATACGTCTTGTTCCCGAACTGTTCCACCTGCAGGCCGAAGAGCGTGCCACGCCCCTCGGCACACTTGGGCGTCTTGGGGCACTCGGGGCACTCCTGGATGGGCGGGCACAAGTCGTCGAAGAGCTCGGAGTACCTTGGGGCATCGAGGCCGAAGGTGAGGATGTCCTCGGTGCCCGTTTTGGGGATGTAGAGGGTGGGGTCGATCTCTGGCGGGGCGGGGGGGGGGGGAATAGATATTATTTTCAGGAATAAATTAGATAAAGTAATGAATAAACCTGTAAATGAAAATGGAAATGAAAATGAATAAATTAGATTAATAAATTTAATAAATTAAATGAAAAGGAATAAATTAGATAAGTAATGAATAAACCTGTAAATGAAAATGAAAATGAAAATGAAAATGAAGGTAAAGGGTAGATATTATTTTCAGGAATAAATTAGATAGATAAAGTAATGAATAAACCTGTAAATGAAAATGGAAATGAAAATGAAGGTAAAGGGTAGATATTATTTTCAGGAATAAATTAGATAGATAAGTAACATTAAACCTGTAATTGAGTAGAGAAATGAAAATGAAGAAGGGAAATAAAAGTAAACAGGTAGAGATACAGGGAATGAAGATTAATAGGCGAGCGAATAGGAATAAAATAGATAAATAGGTAATAAATAAACCTGTAATTGAATAGGGAAATGAAAATGAAAGAGAATGGAAATAGAAATAAACAGGTAGATATACAGGGAATAGAGATTGATACGATAAATAGAAGTGAATTGGTAAATACACACGGAATGTAAAGGAAGGAGAAGAGAAGTAGAAGAGAACAGGGAAATACGCAAGGAATGAGAACGTAGAAGAAAAAATGGATAGAGAGATGAATGAGTTTAGTAACAGTAACATTAAAGATAAATGTATTAACAACAATGATGATTATAATATTAATAATTCAAACAATAATAATAATAGTAATGATAGTTACAATATTGTTTATCATCGCTATCATCATCATTATCTTTATCAATATCATTACTATTATTAGCATTATTGTTATCATCATTATAATAATCATCATTAAAACAATTACAATAACGATAATACCCAGCCATACATACACACACACACAAACCCACACTCACAAAGACGCACACATCCCGGCTCCCACTTCAATACGAGAACTTCCTGTCACTCTACACACACACACACAAACCCACACTCACAAATACGCACACATCCCGACTCCCACTTCAATACGAGCACTTCTGTCACTCTACATACACTCTACATGTCACTCTACATACACATACACACCACATGAACAATCTTACTCACCATACAGCTTCACGTGACCTCTGATCATTGCCAGCTCGTTCTTGGCGACGCAATGGTAATCTCCAAAGTCAGTTGCTTCGATGTCCGAAATATTTAGGATCATCATACTCTGTAAGTAGAAGTAAGTAAGTAAGTAAGTAAGTAAGGAGGAATTGGTTGTAGTGATCGTTGTTATGGGAATGAATACAATGAGGATAGTCATTATGCTTGTAATTATGAAACTGAAAGTGATAATGATAATGATAAAACTGGCAATGATCATGATAATAGTATTAATGGTGATGATAATAATGATGATAATAAGGTTAATAATGATCATGATGATAATAATGTTAATGATGATAAAGATTGATAATGATGATGATGGTAATAAGGATGATTATACCGATGCTAATGATGATAGTGATAATGGTGATAACAGTATTCAAATAAACGTTATAATAATGATAATGGAATAATAATAATTATGATTATTATCATTATTATTATTTTCATTATTATTATTATTATCATATTAGAAACAAAAATAATAATAATAATAATAACAATGACCATAATAATAATAGTCGTAATAACAGATGATAACAGTAACAACAATATACATGACAAAAAACACTACAAACAGAAAGAAACGAGGAATAAGCTAGAGAACATAGAACAAAACTATTGGCCAGGATATCACTCGCCCGTTCGTACCTTCCACAAAATATTCGGATTGGGATGATAAGCAATGGAGTATTTGCTCGAGTTGTCGAGGATGTGCCCGTGCTGGTCCTCCCAGTAGGTCACGGGCTGGGGGAAGGCCTGCACCTCACACTCCAGCCTGGCATTCGATCCGTTGTAAGTGCCAACCTTCCACTGCCTTATGCGGAGGTATGGTTCGACTGGAGAGAGAAAAAAAGGTAATAAATGTATATATGCGATTATGATGTGTATATTATGCGTGGTGTGTGTGTGTGTGAGTGTGTGTGTGTGTGTGTGTTGTGTGTGTGGTGTGTGTGTGTGTGTAGAGTGTGTGTCTGTGTGTGTGTGTTTATTTATCGCAAAGTATCTATTTCGTAATATGGCCTTGATGGATCAACTATTACAGCCATTATTAGTTATACAGTAACAGTTCTTAAGAAGAAGGGTGAAAAAATAAACAAAATTGATCAGATACTGATACCTATCAACTGTTTCACGCTTGTGTAAATAAACATCTATAAAAGCCTGACATTTGTGAATTCTAAAATGCTTCGTTCACTCAGATTGCAATTTAAATAGAATGAGAACGGCAGCTCAAATGATGTTGTCTGGATATGATTAATCAGTCGATATCTGGACAAAAGATTAAAGCCCTGGCCGTGGGAACGTGAAATACCCTCTGAGAACATTGCCGCATCCTGGCTTCCCCATTCCTTGGATATTCGGGATATTACTAACAGTGTCGATATCATTATTGTTCTTATCGACATAATGATTGTCATAATGTTATAAGAATACTTATAGTAACATAAGACAAATGAGTCTTTTCAAAAATAAAAGAGAAAGGGTAAAAGGGTAGAGCCAGTAAATGACTCTGGTAAAAAAATGACTTGTAAAGATGAAGATGACTTGTAAAGATGACTTGTAAGGCCATCTGTGTGTCAAATCAATCAATATAATAAAACCACAGCGGGTATGGCAGTCAATCTATTCCATCTCAGCACAAAAGATTAAATGTAATAGACCGCTACACCACAAGATTAAGTAAAAAGAAAGAAAAAATCCAAAAGCAAACAGCCAAGATACACATCAAGCGAGACCCACTGACGCACAACAATATTTCTTTCCTTGGAAAACAAAATTACAAGCCATAACTAAACATTTAAAGGGAAATGCGTTATTTTCTTGCAGTATTCCATCCTTCCGAGAAATATTACAGGAAAAAAGTTATGATGTAAGACTTAATGCATAAATGATTAGCATAAGATACATCTCCCGCGATGAAAGATGGAGCCACGGTTTTCTGCCTATTTATGCTGAATACATCATAGAAAGATTTGCATAAATATCGGAGGAATTATCAGACACGTGTGTGTGTGTGTGTGTGTGTGTGTGTGTGCGTGTGTGTGTGTGTGTGTGTGTGTGTGTGTGTGTGTGTGTGTGTGTGTGTTTTGTGTATGTTTGTGTGTGTGTGTGTGTGTGTGTGTGTGCGTGTGTGTGTGTGTGTGTGTGTGTGTGTGTGTGTGTGTGTGTGTGTGTGCGTGTGTGTCAGTAGCAAGGCCTTGATGGATAACCCGTCAGTAGTATTAGCAATGCAGCAACAACGGAAGAAGATGACATTCCCTATAACGAAGTAAACAAAGACCAGTAAAAAGACAAAAACAAATTAATCTCTCTCCTAATGTTTAGAATACCCCTATAACGAAGTAGACAGACAGACAAAAACAAATTAATTACCCTAATGTTTAGAATACTTACAGTGAACTTCGACCTTGAAGCTCTTGTAGTCGGAGGGCGGGACGCCGTTGTAAGCCTGGCAGAGGTAGGTTCCTGTGTGGTCTCGGCGAACGTGCGTTAAGTTCAGGATCCGGCTGTTGAGTCCGCTGTCTGTTGGACGCGAGGGACATGCGAAATTAGGTATTACTTCGTCGGTGATGTGGGTTTCTTTGCTTCTTGTCTCTCCCTTTTTTCATTTTTATCAGCCTGATTATTGGATCAATATCATAATTATTTGCTTTTACCTATGTGCTTGTTTTGTTTTTGTTTATTTTTTTTCTTTTTTGATCAGTGTGTCTTACCCTTCCACTGGCCCGTGGGAATGACACCCCCGTCCTCCCTGCTCCACTCCACCTGCGGCCGAGGCTCCCCTGTGGGGTTACAGCGCATGCGCAGGTTGTCTCCCTCGCGGACGATGATGGTCTTGCGGCGTCTGGGCTTCTTCCGGGTCGAGCCTGAGGGAGGGCGAGGAGAGCAGTGGTAATGGCGGTGTTTGAGGGGATCTTGAGGGTCTTGATGAGACTAAACGGTGAAGTCGTTGTTATTTTTACTAATGGTAGAGGCAGGGATGGTAGTAGGAATGCTTATGGTGTTGATAATATCATTAATTCTCTTTAGAAAATTACAATGCTATGTTTTGTTACTTGCGTTTCTACAACCGAATTCACTGACTTTTCCCTATGCAAATGCTAACGATGGCAATAAATTCGCTCATAATAGCTTAAAAAAAAATGGGGAAAAATATGGCCAATAAATCCCTGAAATACAAACCCGGACACAAAGAAAACCCCAAGAAAGACGAAGAATTGTGGAATGACCGACACGGGTCTCAGCGCCACGTACCCGGTATTTCTGGGGGAATAAGGAGCTTCTCAACCTCGGTGCCGTTGATCAGCCAGGTGCTCAGACCGGGAACACCTGCTTCACCTTTTTCACCTGGGTTGCCAGAGCGTCCTCGGGGCCCAGGGATACCTGCGAAGGGGATGGACAGGTGAGGTAGATTCAAGTGAGTTGTGGAAGGGGATTTGAGAAAGGTGA
>NC_091569.1:40570264-40572764 GCF_042767895.1 Penaeus vannamei | reverse complement strand
CCGTAATAAACCATTTCGCACCGTAATGGAATTACTGCCGCGGTCTCCTCGCGGTTTAACTTTTAAATCGGGACGAGGGAGATGAATTTGCATTGTGCCATTGACTTTTTTTCTCCCTCTCTTTTTTTTTTTTTTTTTTTTTTTTTTGTCTTTGCGTCTTTACTTTTTCTTTTTTTCTTTTTTTTTGTCTCTGCGTCTTTACTTATTCTTTTTTTGTATCCTATCTATTTGTCTGTCTTCCTTTAAATTCTTATTTCTTCTTCGTCGACCTTTCTTCCATCTTCAATTTCTTCACCTTCTTCTTCTTCTCATTATTGCTTCTTCCTCTTATTCTTTTTCTTTTTCGTCTATTTTCTTCCTCTACTTCTTTTATCTCTTCTTCGTCTTCTACTTATTTTCTCCTCCATCATCTACCACGTCTACGAAATACAAGCCTCGCATAAAAGAGAAATATAAATAATCTTTCCTTTTTCTTTTTCCTTTTACCTCTCTCTCTCTCTCTCTCTCTCTCTCTCTCTCTCTCTCTCTCTCTCTCTCTCTCTCTCTCTCTCTCTCTCTCTCTCTCTCTCTCTCTCTCTCTCTCTTCGTGTCTATTATCCCTCAGCAAAATGTTATTATGTTAGCAAACAGAACAAGCACATTATCCTCGAGAACTGGAAAATGTTTTGTTCTCGTTGATATCATGGGATTATCATGGAGAACAGAGCCGGTATTATACAGGCTAACTAGCTTTTTCTGTGATAATTGTTTGTTGCATTGCATCATTATAGCTAGCATCATTATCATTATCATGACCTGATGAGGTTAGCTATCATGATTATCATAATTGTTTTTATTATTGCTTTCATTTTTATCATCATTATTATCATTATAATCATTATCATTATTACTATCATTATTATCATTGTTATTTTCATTATTATAATTATAATTATTATTATTGCTATTATCATTATTATTATCATTATTATCATCATTATTATTATTATCATTATTATCATCATTACTATTATTATTATTATTATCCTTATTATCATTATTATTATTATCACCTTTATTATCATTATCATTATTATCATTATCTTCATCACTGTCATTATTACTATCATCTTTATTTTTATCATTATTAACATTATTATTCATTTCAATCGTCATTATTATCACCACTATCATTATTATCATTATCATTATCATCATCACTATCATTACTATTATCATTACTCGTATCATTATTTCTTTTATCATTATCATCACTATCATAGTTATTGGTTTTATTATAATTACTATCATTATTAACATCTTTGACATTATCATCATTATAATTACTATTTTCATCATTTTTATTATTCATTTCATGCTTGTATATATATATATATATATATATATATATATATATATATATATATATATATATATATATATATATATATATATATATATATATATATATATATATATATGTATATATATGTGTGTGTGTGTGTGTGTGTGTGTGTGTGTGTGTGTGTGTGTGTGTGTGTGTGTGTGTGTGTGTGTGTGTGTGTGTGTGTGTACATATATATATATATATATATATATATATATATATATATATATATATATATATATATATATATATATATACATACATATATATACATCATGAGAATGAGCTGTAGTGCGTGTTTGTGTATGTGTGCGCGGATGTGTGTGTCTGTGAGTGTGTGCGTGCGCGCGTGCTCGATTGTACTCCAGCAGTTAATTAAGGTTTTCAATAACAGCAAACAAAGAATTATTGTCTTAGCAACCAAGCCGGAAATCGACCAAGGAAAATCAAGATTACGATCACTTTTTCTGTTCTGTAAATACGGATTTTAATCATGTCGTGTAATTAATTATTTTTTTTTTTCTCAAACGAAATGATTAGTAATATACATGCACACACAGTGAGTGAGTGAGTGTATGTGTGTATGTGTGTGTGTGTGTGTGTTTGTTTGTGTGTGTGTGTGTGTTTGTTTGTGTGTGTGTGTGTGTTTGTTTGTGTGTGTGTGTGTGTGTGTGTGTGTGTGTGTGTGTGTGTGTGTGTGTGTGTGTGTGTGTGCGCAGAGATTCATCCACCTATTAACTTTCCTTCTTCTTTATTTACTTACATGTGCCACTGCAACCAAAGACAATATGCAAACTCGGAAAACTTTATCAAAGGTGCGAAGTTAATTTGCTTCTCTTGATAAAGTGACGCTTGCATAATTATGTTGCAATTGCCTTCATAGTTTTCGCCAAAGTTTGATGGAACAAAAACTCGATTAGAGGAAGTTAAACTTTGAGCTCTCTTTTGATGAACAGACCCGCTTACTTTGAACACTTTGGCGTCCGTGTTATTTCATTTTGTTATTTTTATAATCTACGAATAGTATTGCTTGCTATATCGACTGAAGGGCAAGATACAGTATCATTTGATTTCCTTAATATTATACATCATGCATCGGCGTTTCTGTTTGCACACGAAGATAAATCTAAAAGT
>NC_091569.1:40560264-40562764 GCF_042767895.1 Penaeus vannamei | reverse complement strand
ATTTTCATTTTACCATTTCGTAATCACATTTCCTTCTAACTTTTTGGTTTATTTTCCATTGGTATTTCATCCATATTGCTATCTCCTCCCATTTATTTTGGTGTTCTGTTGTTACTTTTATACTAATTATCATCAATATCAGTATATTTTTATCTTATTATTTTCACGCATATATTTCACAAATATATATATTTCACGCATCTTCTCAATCATACATTCTGTTTCATGTGTGCGTTGGCCTTTGTGTATATTTGTAGAAAAGTATTCATGCAGTTTGTGTACGTCCGTGTGTAGAATTATTGTGTGTGTGTGTGTCACTGCGACAGTATTGTGTCTGAGTCTCTTTTAGTCATTGCGCTCATTCTACTTCCGTAACTTCGCATATAAATAGAAATTAAGAGAAAAAAGAAAGAAAGAAGAGCGGATACGGTCTTGAAAGGGAAAGAAAAAAGATTTTTAAAAAAGAAATCCTACAATATATACATATATATATACATATATAAAACAAAGAAACAGGGAAGAGGAAAAAGGCGCAGCGAAGGAAGGTCAGACAGAGACAAATAAACGAAAGGTCACAAAAGGTCAAGAGACACTGGACGGAAGTAGGCGTCGACGGATCAAATTTCGCGGATTAATTTGCTAAGAAAGGGTACACGGGGATCTTGTTCATGTTATTGTTATTATTGTTCTTCTGGTACAAAGGGCAGGACATTGTCTTCATTTGCTTTTAAGATCATTGTGGTTATTCTTTCTTGTTATTATTCAGTTACCAAGAGAGGGTACATGTTTTATTTTTTATTGTGTTTTTTTTTTATTATTATTCATTTGATGAGAAAGGATAAGACTGCACCATCGTTATTATTATTCAATGTTCTCGTTATTCACTTAGTAAGAAATGGTACGTTTTTTATTTAGTATTATTATCTTTTCTCCCTGTCACGACCTTTTTTGTTACATTGTTCTTATTATTCATTGTTATGGTTATTCATTTGGAAAGAAAATGCACAATTTTTTTTTAATCATTATTGTTATTTACTACTGTTTCTTTTTCATTCATAGTTATTATTGTCATTTCTTCTTTTCTCTTCTTTACTTTTATTAGTGTTTTATTAGCAGTGTACGAGATTCTTTATTTACCATTATGAAAATGTTTGCACTTGTTATGATTTATATTTCTATGTCTTGTTGTTAGTGCTAATATTAGCAAGATGCAACATTTTCAATCTGCAAAGTGATTCCCCTCGAACTAAGAGTTATATCTATGTAGCTCTCCCGGTCTCCCCCCCCCCCCTTCACTCTCTCTTTCTTTATGTATACATGTGTGTACACACACACACACACACACACACACACACACACACACACACACACACACACATATATATATATATATATTATATATATATATATATATATATATATATATATATATATATATATATATATATATATATATATATATATATATATATATATATATATATATATATATATATATATATATATATATATATATATATACATATATATATGCATGGATATATACATATATGATGCTTTTCCTCATCTTTTTTCCAACTCCTTCTTCTTCCGCCAACCCTCTCTCATCAACACAATATGCATCGCACACAAACACTCACCAAAGCTCAGATATCTCCGCCATCTGCCTCACATGCCCAGCGCCCTTCCGTCCTTCCCCGTGGCTGCAGAAGATACCATTAACGAACGGCTGTTATGCAGGCGATAGCGAGAGCCTCCTCCTTCGTTCGCCGCCCAGGGAGAGGGTAGAATCTTATTATGATCCACGGGAGGAGTATTTCAAAGCGGATTAGATAAGCAATACGTCAAACCCCCCCTGTGTGATTCGCGTAACTCCGAGGGTAATAATCGGGCGGTGTTATTGAGGCGAATCCGAGGGTAAAGATCGGGCGAATCTGATTAGATGTGAGCTTTCCGGTGTGGACGTGAACAAAGGGAATCAGTTAGCATCTGCATTGAACTAAGACGACTGAACATATTTCTTCCCCCTCTTAGAATACAGAGATGGCGGAGGTCGGCGCTGGGTTCGCTGTCGGAGGGTTCTGGGGTTCGCTCCCGGTATCTCCTCTCAGGCGACTCAGCTGAGAGCGAGTACCGGTATGCTGATGTCCGTGTGCTGGGGTCGAGGTCAGGGCGGAAGAGGGCCGGAAACCCTGCCACGTCATTCTGAGGCTTCGTGGGCATGTTCCTCTGAGGAATTGGGGACAATTTCGACTTAGTTTGGGAATGGAGGAAAGTAACAGTGCCTCTGTAGACAGGCTAAGGCATGCATTTAAACAAACAAATGCACACACACACACACACACACATACACACACACACACACACACACTTACACACACACACACACACACTTACACACACACACACACACACTTACACACACACACACACACACACACACACACACAAACGACACATACACGAAGTGAAGCCTTCATTATGATCTTCTTTGTCTCCT
>NC_091569.1:40522764-40532764 GCF_042767895.1 Penaeus vannamei | reverse complement strand
CCCCTTTCCCTCTCTCGCCTCCTTCATCAAAATCAATATCAAGAACCCTCAACATCTTAAAAGGAACGTAACAGCTGAAGGGAACATCAATCAAAGTTTTTTTTCTTTTTTTTACGTTACCTTTTCATGTTTACTCTGTCGGTCGTCTGCAATTCTTTATTACACGTACCTGGAATGAGATGAGAATATTGCTAATTAACTGGCTTTAAGTAGACGTAAAGTGGTAATTAAGAATAATTTTGCTGGAGATAGATAATAAAATAAAGGATAATTAGTAGGGATTAGTTGGTAATTAGTTATTAAGATATTATCATAGGAGTGATTGTGAGGAATACTAATAACGATGAGGATTGTGAAGATCAACAACTTTAACAGCGATAATGATATCTAATGATAATGGATATGAAACGAATGATTATGATAAGGATACCTGCAGTAATAATATCATTATTGATGAAAGTTATCATCACCATTACTTTTATTATTATCATTACTGTTGCCATTACTATGATTGTCATCCTCATCAATTATTCTCACGATAATACTAATTATCCAATGAAAAACAAAATTTCATAAAGTTCCCAACACGAATGCAGTGAGTAAAGAAAATATACATTAATTAAAGTAAATTAATTAAAGTAAATGAAAACATATATCACCTATCCCTTCCCATCCTAATGCCTTTAAATAATCAACAAAGAAAATGTTTATCCCTTCCCCCACAGGGATCGAGTAACGCCTACACACACACACACACACACACACACACACACACACACACACACACACACACACACACACACATACACACACATGGCTGTAACAACACCATCTGCCCATAGAATGTTCCTTGCCAGATTCTCAGCTGCTCCTCGAGGTAAACACATATCTCGGAGCCTGGGTACTGGGGGCGACTGGCAAAGATCTTGGGGTGATGTACTTGCCTCTCTCTCTCTCTCTCTCTCTCTCTCTCTCTCTCTCTCTCTCTCTCTCTCTCTCTCTCTCTCTCTCTCTCTCTCTCTCTCTCTCTCTCTCTCTCTCTCTCTCTCTCTCTCTCTCTCTCTCTCTCTCTCTCTCTCTCTCTCTCTCTCTCTCTCTCTCTCTCTCTCTCTCTCTCTCTCTCTCTCTCTCTCTCTCTCTCTCTCTCTTTCTCTCTTTATCTATCTATCTATCTATCTATCTATCTATCTCTCTCTCTCTATATATATATATATATATAAATATATATATATATATTATATATATTTATATATATTTATCTTTCTATCTCTATATCTATCTATTTATCTTTCTATCTCTATATCTATCTATTTATCTTTCTATCTCTATATCTATCTATTTATCTTTCTATCTCTATATCTATCTATTTATCTTTCTATCTCTATATCTATCTATGTATCTTTCTATCTCTATATCTATCTATTTATCTTTCTATCTCTATATCTATCAATTTATCTATCACTCTCTTGTCATTTTTAGGGTTTGCTGCCCATTTTTTTTTCCTTTTTTTAGCTTTATGCCTTTGTTCCCCTTTGTAACTATGATCTTTTTATCTTTAGTTACTTTTTGTAAGGCGTGTCTGTATTTGCCTTTGTTCCTTCATTCTTCCTTTATCAGACTTTTCTTATATCCACTGTCTTCCTTTCTCTCTCTTCACATTCCGCCTTCTCCCATCCGCATCTTCCCCTCCCCCCTCCACTCCTCTTTTCACTTTTTTTATCCATCTTTCCCTTCCTTCGCATTCTTTCCCTCCTCCACGTCTTCCAATCCCCCCTCCTCTCTTCCCCTTTCGTCACCCTTCCCTCCCTCTCCCTTCGACCTACTCAGCGCCCCTTTCCTGAATCTCTTTCACCGGAAGTTTATTTTGCTTTGCCCCTTCCACGTCAACTCTCACTATCTTGAGGAATGGTGAAGAAGGAGCTATTCTCTCGCGGCAGAAGGACCCGGGATGAATTCTCGTCAAAGAAGGTTTTTTTTATTTTTGTTTTTATCTTTTTATTTCATTCGTTGTATTGTCTTCTCATTCTGTAGTGTCTCTCCTTTTTTCTGTCTGTGTTTCTTTCTCTCTCTCTCTCTTTCTTTCTCTCTCTCTGTCTGTCTGTCTGTCTGTCTGTCTGTCTCTCTCTCTCTCTCTCTCTCTCTCTCTCTCTCTCTCTCTCTCTCTCTCTCTCTCTCTCTCTCTCTCTCTCTCTCTCTCTCTCTCTCTCTCTCTCTCTCCCTCCCTCTCTCTCTCTCTTCCCTCCCTCTCTCTCTCCCTCTCCGTTCCCCTTTAGTCCCTCCCCCCCTCCCTCCTTCCCCTCTTCTCTCTCTCCCCCTTCCCTTTCCCTTCCCCCTCCCCCTCCTTCTCCCCTTCACCCCACGTGTTCCCAGTTCATAAATTCCTCTCCCCTCGCTCGCCCCGTCCCCTCCATTGTCTCCCCTCTGACTGCTGTCCCCAAGATAAACAAACCGTATCGCTGTAGCCAAGAAACGGACTTGAGGAAACGCCCAGCAGGGGACAGAAACAAAAACAAAAAAAAAACAAAAAAAGAAAGAAAGAAAAAAAAGAAACAAAGGCCTACAAGCAGAGAGATTTAGAGATATTGATAGATAGATCGATAAATTTAGAGATATTGAGAGATAGAGAGATAGATATAGAGATTGAAAGATAAATAGATAGATATAGAGATAGAAGGATAAAAAAAAGAAACGGACCTGCTGGACTCGGACTCGCTGCAAGGCACTCATGGGGCAAATTGATGGGGAAAGGGGGGAGGAGGGGGGATAGGGAGTTGGGGATGGGGGTGTTTTGTTGCTGTTGGGGGAGCTGGGGAAGGAGGAGGGGGAGGGGGGAGTTGGGGGAGCTGGGGAAGGGGAGGGGGAGTTGGGGAAGGGGGAGAAGGGGGGAGGGGGAGGGGGAGTTGGGGTTGGTGGTGTCTTGTTGCTGTTGGGGGAGCTGGGGAGGAGGGGAGGGCGGGAGGGGGAGTTGGGGGATGGTGGTGTTTTGTTGCTGTTGGGGGAGATGGGGAGGGGGGAGGGGGAGTTGGGGATGGGGGTGCCTTGTTGCTGTTGGGGGAGCTGGGGGAGGGGGGAGGGAGGGGGAGTTGGGGATGGTGGTGTTTTGTTGCTGTTGGGGAGCTGGGGAGGGGGTGGGAGGAGGAGGGGGAGTTAGGGATGGGGGTGTTTTGTTGCTGTTGGGGGAGCTGAGGAGGGGGGAGGGAGGGGGAGTTGGGGTGAGTTGGTGATGGTGGTGATTTGCTGCTGTTGGGGGAGGGGGAGGGGGGAGGGGGGAGGGGGGGAGGGGGAGTTGGGGATGGGGGTGTTTTGTTGCTGTTGGGGGAGCTGGGGAAGGGGGAGGGGGAGAAGGAGTTGGGGATGGTGGTGTTTGTTGCTGTTGGGGGAGCTGGGGAAGGGGGGAGGGGGGGGGGAGAGGGAGTTGGGGATGGTGGTGTTTTGTTGCTTTTGGGGGAGTTGGGGAGGGAGGAGGGGGGGAGGGGGAGTTGGGGGAGCTGGGGAGGGGGAGTTGGGGATGGGGGGTGTTTTGTTGCTGTTGGGGGAGCTGGGGAGGAGGGGGCGGGAGGGGGAATTGGGGGAGCAGGGGGAATGGGAAGGGGAGTTGGGGATGGGGTGCCTTGTTGCTGTTGGGGGAGCTGGGGAGGGGGAGGGAGGAGGGAGTTGGGATGGGGGTGCCTTGTTGCTGTTGGGGGAGCTGGGGAGGGGGGAGGGAGGGGGAGTTGGGGATGGTGGTGTTTTGTTGCTGTTGGGGGAGCTGGGGAGGGGGAGGGAGGGAGAGTTGGGGGGAGTTGGTGATGGTGGTGATTTGCTGCTGTTGGGGGAGGGGGAGGGGGAGGGGGGAGGGGGAGGGGGAGTTGGGGATGGGGGTGTTTTGTTGCTGTTGGGGGAGCTGGGGAAGGGGGAGGGGGGGAGAAGGAGTTGGGGATGGTGGTGTTTTGTTGCTGTTGGGGGAGCTGGGGAAGGGGGAGGGGGAGAGGGAGTTGGGGATGGTGGTGTTTTGTTGCTTTTGGGGGAGTTGGGGAGGGAGGAGTGGGGGGAGGGGGAGTTGGGGGAGCTGGGGAGGGGGGGAGTTGGGGATGGGGGTGTTTTGTTGCTGTTGGGGGAGCTGGGGAGGGGGCGGGAGGGGGAATTGGGGGAGCAGGGGAATGGGAAGGGGAGTTGGGGATGGGGGTGCCTTGTTGCTGTTGGGGGAGCTGGGGAGGGGAGGGAGGAGGGGAGTTGGGGATGGGGGTGCCTTGTTGCTGTTGGGGGAGCTGGGGAGGGGGGAGGGAGGGGAGTTGGGGATGGTGGTGTTTTGTTGCTGTTGGGGGAGCTGGGGAGGGGGGGAGGGAGGGAGAGTTGGGGGAGTTGGTGATGGTGGTGATTTGCTGCTGTTGGGGGAGGGGGGAGGGGGAGGGGGGAGGGGGAGGGGAGTTGGGGATGGGGGTGTTTTGTTGCTGTTGGGGGAGCTGGGGAAGGGGGGAGGGGGAGAAGGAGTTGGGGATGGTGGTGTTTTGTTGCTGTTGGGGGGGCGGGGGAGGGGGGGAGGGGGGGGAGAGGGAGTTGGGGATGGTGGTGTTTTGTTGCTTTTGGGGGAGTTGGGGGAGGGAGGAGGGGGGAGGGGGAGTTGGGGGAGCTGGGGAGGGGGGAGTTGGGGATGGGGGTGTTTTGTTGCTGTTGGGGGAGCTGGGGGAGGGGGGGCGGGAGGGGGAATTGGGGGAGCAGGGGAATGGGAAGGGGGAGTTGGGGATGGGGGTGTTTTGTTGCTGTTGGGGGAGCTGTGGAGGGGGGCGGGAGGGGGAGTTGGGGGAGCTGGGGAAGGGGAGGGGAGTTGGGGATGGTGGTGTTTTGTTGCTGTTGGGGGAACTGGGGGAGGGGGGGGGCGGGAGGGGAGTTGGGGATGGTGGTGTTTTGTTGCTGTTGGGGGAGCTGGGGAGGGGGAGGGGGAGTTGGGGATTTGGGTGTTTTGTTGCTGTTGGGGGAGCTGGGGGAGGGGGGCGGGAGGGGGAGTTGGGGATGGGGGTGTTTTGTTGCTGTTGGGGGAGGGGGAGGGGGAGGGGGAGCTGGGGGATGGTGGTGTTTTGTTGCTGTTGGGGGAGCTGGGGAGGGGGGGCGGGAGGGGGAGTTGGGGATGGGGGTGTTTTGTTGCTGTTGGGGGAGGGGGGAGGGGGAGGGGGAGCTGGGGGATGGTGGTGTTTTGTTGCTGTTGGGGGAGCTGGGGAGGGGGAGGGGGGGGGGGGAGCTGGGGAAGGGGAGGGGAGGGGGAGTTGGGGATGGTGGTGTTTTGTTGCTGTTGGGGGAGCTGGGGGAGGGGGGGGGGAGTTGGGGATGGGGGTGTTTTGTTGCTGTTGGGGGAGCTGGGGAGGGAGGAGGGGGAGGGGGAGTTGGGGGAGCTGGGGTAGGGGAGGGGAGTTGGGGATGGGGGTGTTTTGCTGCTGTTGGGGGAGCTGGGGGAGGGGGTAGGGGGAGGGAGTTGGGGATGGTGGTGTTTTGTTGCTGTTGGGGGAGCTGGGGAGGGGGAGGGAGGGGGAGCTGGGGGATGGTGGTGTTTTGTTGCTGTTGGGGGAGCTGGGGAGGGGGAAGGGGAGGAGGGATGGGGATGGGGGTGTTTTGTTCCTGTTGGGGGAGCTGGGGAGGGAGGAGGGGAGGGAGGGGGAGTTGGGGATGGTGGTGTTTTGTTGCTGTTGGGGAAACTGGGGGAGGGGAGGGGAGGGGGAGTTGGGGAGGGGTGTTTTGTTGCTGTCGGGGGGAGGTGGGGAGGGGGGAGGGGGAGGGGAGTTGGGGGAGCTGGGGAAGGGGAGGGGAGTTGGGGATGGGGGTGTTTCGTTGCTGTTGGGGGAGCTGGGGAGGGGAGGGGAGGAGGGGCTTGGTGGTGTTGTGTTGCCGTTATTGTTGCTGTTGTTATCTTATTGTTGTTGATAAAGGCAGTGTTCTGTTACTGTTGTTGTTGTTGTTGGTAGTGGTAGTGTTTTGTTGTTGTTGTCGTTCTTGTTTTGTTGCTTTTGTTGTTGGTCGTTGTGCTGTGGTGTTGTTAATGAGATTACTGCAGAGCAATAACGAAGAATAAATAAAAGAGAGAGAAGGAGGGAGGGAGGGAGGGAGAGACAGAGAGAGAGAGAGAGAAGAAGGGGGGAGGGAGAGAGAGAGCGAGAGAGAGAGAGAGAGAGAGAGAAGAGAGAGAGAGAGAGAAAGAAAGAAAGAGAGAGAGAGAGAGAGAGAGAGAGAGAGAGAGAGAGAGAGAGAGAGAGAGGGAGAAAGAGAGAGAGAGAGAGAGAGAGGGAGAGACAGAGAGAGAGAGAGAGAAATTAATGTATTTACGTGTATATTCAACTCGTTTCGTTTCTCTTCGCTTTACTCTTTAGCTCAATAAACTTCCTCTCTCTCTCTCTCCCTTCCCCTCTCTCTCTCTCTCTCTCTCTCTCTCTCTCTCTCTCTCTCTCTCTCTCTCTCTCTCTCTCTCTCTCTCTCTCTCTCTCTCTCTCTCTCTCTCTCTCTCTCTCTCTCTCTCTCTCCCTCTCTCTCTCTCTCTCTCTCTCTCTCTCTCTCTCTCTCTCTCTCTCTCTCTCTCTCTCTCTCTCTCTCTCCCTCTCTCTCTCTCTCTCTCCCGTTGTCCCTGTCTCGCTTTCTATTTTTTTAGCTCTGTTGACCCCCATCCCCCTTTCACTCTCCATCTCTTCATCCATCTCTGTATTTGTTTGTTTCTCTGTCTATGTCTTTTTGTTTGTTTGTTTTTCTCTCGTATTCCGTGGGAATGTTCGTATTTCTCTGTTTATCTTCATTATCTGTTTTGGTCAATATATTTCGTCAACTATCTCTCGGTCTGTCTTTCTGTCTGACTATTTATCTGTCTATCTACCAATCAATCAATCTCTTTCTTTCCTTCCTCTTTAACTCGGCGACCCCCCCCTCCCCCCTCCTGAAAACAAAGCATCCTAGCTTCCTTTGAAAAAAAAAAAATCTTGACGTTTATTAACTTTGTAGATATCATTTCAACGACACTTAAACTTTGGTTCTTCATAAAGAGTTTCCCGAACTTTGGGGTTTTCCATTTTGTTTTTTCTTCTTTTTTTTGCGTCTTTTTCTTTGCTTTCCCCTTTTTTTATTTTCTTTTTTCTTTTTTTTCAGGAATGTGGATCGTTTCGGTAAACACCCACACCCTCCATTAACTTCCATTGTGACGTCTTTTGTTAAAGCATATATATTTTTTTTCTTCCTCTCTTTTTTCTCTCTTCTTCCCCTTCTGTTTCTCTCCCTTTTCTCTCTACTTTTTTCGAAACTTCGATGGCAATTGTGAGAGCTGTTTGCATAGACCTTGGTTTGTTCAGACGCCGGTCCAGCTTGAATATTTATGGGAAAAGGAAAACAGCTGTTTGTATTTTGGTTGTGTTTCTCCCCTTTCAAAACGCGCGCCCATTCCCTCAGTGGCATGCCGGACAGACGTAAATATGCCCCCACGTATCTCTTTATCTTGCATGCCCTCGCGAAGCAATACAGCAAAAATGCCTATTCGTGGCATGCCCTCGCGAAGCAATACAGCAAAAATGCCTATTCGTGGCATGCCCTCGCGAAGCAATACAGCAAAAATGCCTATTCGTGGCATACCCTCGCGAAGCAATACAACAAAAATGCCTATTCGTGGCATACCCTCGCGAAGCAATACAACAAAAATGCCTATTCGTGGCATACCCTCGCGAAGCAATACAACAAAAATGCCTATTCGTGGCATACCCTCGCGAAGCAATACAGCAAAAATGCCTATTCGTGGCATACCCTCGCGAAGCAATACAACAAAAATGCCTATTCGTGGCATACCCTCGCGAAGCAATACAGCAAAAATGCCTATTCGTGGCATGCCCTCGCGAAGCAATACAGCAAAAATGCCTATTCGTGGCATACCCTCGCGAAGCAATACAACAAAAATGCCTATTCGTGGCATACCCTCGCGAAGCAATACAACGAAAATGCCTATTCGTGGCATACCCTCGCGAAGCAATACAACGAAAATGCCTATTCGTGGCATACCCTCGCGAAGCAATACAACAAAAATGCCTATTCATGGCATACCCTCGCGAAGCAATACAGCAAAAATGCCTATTCATGGCATACCCTCGCGAAGCAATACAGCAAAAATGCCTATTCGTGGCATACCCTCGCGAAGCAATACAGCAAAAATGCCTATTCGTGGCATACCCTCGCGAAGCAATACAACAAAAATGCCTATTCGTGGCATACCCTCGCGAAGCAATACAACAAAAATGCCTATTCGTGGCATACCCTCGCGAAGCAATACAACAAAAATGCCTATTCATGGCATACCCTCGCGAAGCAATACAGCAAAAATGCCTATTCGTGGCATACCCTCGCGAAGCAATACAGCAAAAATGCCTATTCGTGGCATACCCTCGCGAAGCAATACAACAAAAATGCCTATTCATGGCATACCCTCGCGAAGCAATACAGCAAAAATGCCTATTCGTGGCATACCCTCGCGAAGCAATACAACAAAAATGCCTATTCGTGGCATACCCTCGCGAAGCAATACAGCAAAAATGACTATTCGTTGGCATACCCTCGCGAAGCAATACAGCAAAAATGCCTATTCGTGGCATACCCTCGCGAAGCAATACAGCAAAAATGCCTATTCGTGGCATACCCTCGCGAAGCAATACAACAAAAATGCCTATTCGTGGCATACCCTCGCGAAGCAATACAACAAAAATGCCTATTCGTGGCATACCCTCGCGAAGCAATACAACGAAAATGCCTATTCGTGGCATACCCTCGCGAAGCAATACAACAAAAATGCCTATTCGTGGCATACCCTCGCGAAGCAATACAACAAAAATGCCTATTCGTGGCATACCCTCGCGAAGCAATACAACAAAAATGCCTATTCGTGGCATACCCTCGCGAAGCAATACAACAAAAATGCCTATTCGTGGCATACCCTCGCGAAGCAATACAACAAAAATGCCTATTCGTGGCATACCCTCGCGAAGCAATACAACAAAAATGCCTATTCGTGGCATACCCTCGCGAAGCAATACAACAAAAATGCCTATTCGTGCGTCTTCTTGTTCCTTCCTTCGTTGTGCCTTTTGCGATGCCGGGCAGAGAGCATGCGAAGAAAAGGGGAAGAATGAGAACGGATATTGACATAAGGCGGATATTCAGTCTCATTTTTTCCTTTTATCCGTAATTTACGTAATGATTCTTTTTCCAAACAAATATCGATGTAACTATTTTTTTCTTTCCTTTTCTTTCTTTCTTTATTTATTTTATGTATTATTTTTAGTTCTCAAGAAAATCGAATTCATACTTGGAAATTCTCTTGAATAAAACTGAAAGTACCAAAAAAAAAGAAGAAAATATCTACGTAAGTGAAAACAAAACAAAACAAAAATTCAGAAACTACATACCAAAAAGTATCCCACTCCATAAAAACAAAACTCATACATGGAAATTCATCAAACTGAAACTTGAAAGAACAAAAAAAAAAAAAAAAAAAATGGAAATTCATCAAACTGAAACTTTAAAGAACAAAAAAAGAAAAAAAAAAATCATACATGGAAATTCATCAAATTGAAACTTGAAAGAACAAAAAAAAAAAAAAAAAATGGAAATTCATCAAACTGAAACTTGAAAGAACACACACAAAAAAAAAAAAAAAAAAAAATATATATATATATATATATATATATATATATATATATATATATATATATATATATATATATATATATATATATATATATACATGGAAATTCATCAAACTGAAACTTGAAAGGAACCAAAAAATAATAATAATAATAATAATCATACATGGAAATTCCTCAAACTGAAACTTGCAAGAACCAAAAAAAAAAAAAAAAAAAAAATCATACACGGAAACTCATCAAACTGAAACTTGTAAAAGAACCCCCCCCAAAAAAAAAAAAAAATTCATACATGGAAAATCATCAAACTGAAACTTGAGAGAACCAAAGAATAAGAAAAAAGAAAGACTAAAGAATACATGGAAATTCAT
>NC_091569.1:40510264-40517764 GCF_042767895.1 Penaeus vannamei | reverse complement strand
GGAGGGAACGGGGGAGTATGGGGAACAGGACTCCTATGGAAGGGGGAGGGGAGGAGGAGGGAAGGGAGGGGGTCTTTGATGAGCAAATGGCCCTCCTTCAGCGCCTTCTGCAGCGGGCTGATAACACCGTGACAAGCTCTCTCAAGGCCCGGGAAGGGGATGACGTCCGGTCATTTTTTTTTTTGTTTGTTTGTTTTTTGTTTTTGTTTTTTTTTTTTTTTTGCTGCCTTTCGCTCCCTGTCCTTCGCTTCTTTTGTCTTTTGCCTTATTTTTTGTGTTCGTTCTTTCTCTTCTCTTTCTTTTCGTCTTTCTCCGTTTGTGGCCTTTCGCTCTCTGTCCTTCGCTTCTTTTGTCTTTTGCCTTATTTTTGGCGTTCGTTCTTTCTCTTCTCTTTCTTTTCGTCTTTCTCCGTTTGTGGCCTTTCGCTCTCTGTCCTTCGCTTCTTTTGTCTTTTGCCTTATTTTTTGCGTTCGTTCTTTCTCTTCTCTTTCTTTTCGTCTTTCTCCGTTTGTGGCCTTTCGCTCCCTGTCCTTCGCTTCTTTTGTCTCTTGCCTTATTTTTTGCGTTCGTTCTTTCTCTTCTCTTTCTTTTCGTCTTTCTCCGTTTGTGGCCTTTCGCTCCCTGTCCTTCGCTTCTTTTGTCTCTTGCCTTATTTTTTGCGTTCGTTCTTTCTCTTCTCTTTCTTTTCGTCTTTCTCCGTTTGTGGCGAAGGCAGATTCTAAGCGGAAGGGCCTTCGCTGAGTGGATTTCATTTGTTTGTTTGTTTGTTTGTCTTGTTTGTTGTGCGTTTATGTGCTTATAGATTGATAATTGGACGGAAATACAGATTAATAGGTAGGTAGGGAGATACTGTGTGCTTTTACAGTATATGTGTATATGTCTTACGTGTACGTATTTATGTATTCACGTATTTATGTATGGAATGTATACATATTCCTTATTTTTATCGTACCTTGTGTTGTCCATCTGTTTATCTTACATTTTTTTTCTTTACTTTATCCATATATTAGTTCCTTATGTAAATACAGAGACATTTCATGAGCCACAATGAAATACAGAAAATACTTGAGCACAAAGGAGCTGCATTTCGTACCATATTAGTCTTTCTGATTTCAAATGCCAATATCGCTAAAAACAGTAAATAAATAGATTGATGGTAATGAAGATTGCTTATGATAACAATAAGAGTAACAGTTATGGTGATGTAATTGTGAAGAGAACAATTAATATATATATATATATATATATATATATATATATATATATATATATATATATATATACATATATATATATATATATATATATATATATATATATATATATATATATATATATATATATATGAATATATATATATATATATATACACACACACACACACACGCACACACACACACACACACACACACACACACACACACACATATATATATATATATATATATATATATATATATATATATATATATATATATATATATATATATATATATATATATATAATATATATATACATGTACAGTTAAACAAGCCAAGTTCCTCCCGTTCTGCTCCCAACTCCGAGAGCTTAATCACACGCGCGGTATTTTCTCCCCACCCCCACCCCCCACCCCACGACCTCAGCAACAGGAAAATAATCCCGCAAATAATCCCTCCATTTCGCGGCGAGGAGAGCGGCCCGGAGAGCGGGATTGCGCCGCTGCTCTCAAATGCTCTTTGCGGCCACAGTTTTGTATTGTCGTTTTGTTGTGATCTAAGTTTGTTTCGTCTCTTGTGGTCTGGGATCTTTTCCGTTTTCTTTTTGTCTTTCTCTTTCTTGTTTTCTCTTTGTCTTTCTCTTTCTTGTTTTCTCTTTCTTGTTTTTTTCTGTTTAAGAAGGGATTTGTATTTTTTTGTCGTTGTTATTGTTGTTGTTTTCTGAGATCTAAAAATCTTTCTTTGTGAGTGGTTTTAAATTGTTGATTTTACCCTTTTTTCGCTTTCTTTTTGTCTTATCATCATCATATTTGTTGATGTTGTCGTTATTATCGTCATTTCTATCGTCACTACTATTATTACTCTTTCATTATCCATTTTTTCACTATCACTATTATCTATTATCACTATTATTATTATCTTCATCATTGTTATTATTACTTTCATCATTTACATAATTGTAATTACTATCATCATTATCATTGCTATACTTATTTTCATTATCACTATCATCATCACCATTATTATCATTACTATCATTATTTACATTATTGTTATTACTATCATCATTACTGTTACCATCATTATTTTCTTTATTACCATTTACATCATTACTTTTATTATTATCATTTACATCATTACTTTCATTATTATCATTTACATCATTACTTTCATTATCATCACGTTTGTTATCATGATTATCACATTACTATCATTATTATTACCGAGAATCTTAACAATACTTACAACAACGACAACAACAATAGTGTTAAGATAGGCAATGCTTAATTATAACATACAACTAACATATCACAACTTGCTCCCGACATCTCCTGTCTCCTCCACCTTTTGTGTGACATTGTGCAGGTAAATAATGAGCTTTCCTTCTTTCCTTCTTCATTATACTTTGCTATACAACATCTTTTCTCGACTTGGAGTTATAAGGGGGTTTTATAATGCCTATTCAGCTCTTCTTTTCTTGGCGTCTCCTTATATTTTTTTTCTCTCTTTTTTTCTTCTTGTTCCGCTTCTTTTTTTCTTTCGCGTGAGTGTGTCTTGTCTATTCAGTGTTTGTCTTTCATTCTCTTTCAGATCTTTTGGGGTTTTCTTCTTCAGTTTCCTGGGCTTTCTCTCTCTGTCTTCCTCCGCCTCTCTTTCTCCCTCTCTCTCTTTCTCTATCTATATATCTATCTATCTATCCCCTCTCTCTCCTCTCTTCCTCCCTCTCTCTCTATCTATCTATCTATCTATCTATCTGGCTGTCTACCTGTCTATCACGCTCTATTTCTAACTACCTGTTTCCCTTCATCCCTCCCACCCCCCCTCTCTCATACACACACACACACACACACACACACACACACACACACGCTCTCTCTCTCTCTCTCTCTCTCTCTCTCTCTCTCTCTCTCTCTCTCTATCTATCTATCTATCTATCTATCTATCTATCTATCTCTATCTCTCTATCTATCTATCTATCTATCTATCTATCTATCTATCTATTTATCTCTCTCTCTCTCTCTCTCTTTCTTTCATCTGTAACTTATTACCTATTACAATCAAATGGACATCTGATATCGCCAATCCAATAATCAAATACGTGATGCAAGAGAACTTCTCCTTCCTTCATAATTCCCTGATGTTAGAGGATTTAACAATTCACTTATTCGCTGGATCGTATTAGCGTCAGATTGATGGAATACCTATAAGGCCAGAGTGGAGAATACATCTAATTAACGTCTTTCATTATATATCCGACGGGAAAGTAAAAGGGATTCGTCGACCTAGAATAAACGTAATGTTAACAGGACTTGGGAGTGAGAGAAAAAACTATGAAATAATAATTTTTTTTAAAGCATTGCCAAGTCAACACAAAACGTTTTTCGTCCCCCTTCCTCTCTCTTCTCTTTGTATACGATTTTTTTTTCTATTTTTCCCATTTCAGTTCGTTTACTTTGAAAAGGAAAAAATCGAGTCATTAAAAATGTAGATAATTTCACCATTTTAAACTATGATGTGTCTCCGGCTCTCTATCATCATCATTATTCAATGATAGTTATTATCATTATTGTTATTGCGATCACATATTTATTATTATCATTATCATTATCGTTATCATTACTATTATCATTATCATGATTATTTTATCATAAAAATGACTATTATTACTACTCCTACTACTATTACTATGCTACTACTACTACAACTCTTATCATTATTTTCATTATTATTACTATTATCATCATCATTACCATTATTATCATAATCCTTGATTTTATTACTATTGTTGTTGCTGTTATTATTAGTAGCAGAAGTAGTAGTAGCAGCAGAATATCATTATCATTGACAATATCATCTGCATTAGTAATAGTATTAGTAGTAATAGTAGTACGGGCTGGCATTTAAAAATCCGGCCATCGGTAATCCGGTTCCTTCAGATTTCCGGCATTGATTTCAAAGTACATTTTCAAATTTACGGTATTGGCGAGAACCTGTTTTCTGGAATCGCTGTTTATATTTTGATGGCACTGTAATATAGAATTAGTTGCTGGGTATTACTTGCACATATTAACAGGCAATCCCACTCATTTCTCCTCATTTTATAAATCCTTTGCTGCTGTATAGCCCCATGATGGATTCAGCAAAGGAAAGAAGTATAAAATATTGTTTGTTGATTGCAGAGAAATGGAAATGCTAGAAAAAGAAAATGACAGCGGCGTGTCTAAAATATTTGACATCCGTGAAACGTATAACATATATTTTTCATTTAGTGTTTAATTTTCTTTCGTTAAAGGACTGTGTGCGCAGTTATTTTTTGTTTAATAAATGCAGCATATATAGCCTTGTAATATCCGGCACTTTCGAAAATCCGGCAATTCTCAGGTCCGGAGGTTGGTAGATTTTTAAATTTCAACCTGCAATAGCATCATTATTATCATCAATACACACATATAAAGCGTTTAGTATGTATTATACCTAAATTACATCAATTTAAAGGATTGAAAAAGCTTTATTCATTCTGCAGTTGTTGCCACGAATTACCTTTTGCATCCAGCACAATATAGAATATCTTCCCTTTACAGAATACATAATACATAATTATTACGAGACAGTATGACATGACACTGACTCTGCATTCAGTATGAATTTCGCTTTATGGAAGTTACCGGTAAGTTCCAGATGAACACTGTGCTTTTATTAAAACGAAGGAGAGTAGGGTGAAGATATACTGTAGGTGTGTGTGTGTAAATATACAAGTGAGTGAGTGAGTGTGTGTGTGTGTGTGAATATACAAGTGAGTGAGTGAGTGTGTGTGTGTGTGTGTGTGTGTGTGTGTGTGTGTGTGTGTGTGTGTGTGTGTGTGTGTGTGTGTGTGTGTGTGTGTGTGTGTGTGTGTGTGTGTGTGTGTGTGTGTGTGTGTGTGTGTGTGTGTGTGTGTGTGTGTGTGTGTGTGTGTGTGTGTGTGTGTGTGTGTGTGTGTGTGTGTGTGTGTGTGTGTGTGTGTGAAATGCATCATATCTCACTGATGATACAAAACAGTACGCATATATAGATAAGCGTTGACTTCATCAAAAACATAATTATGAATATCCACTCTGAATAGAGACAGGACACATCTTCCTCTCAAGAAACGAAAACAAGTCCAGGTAAATTTCTTCGTCGTAAACAAAAGAAAATTGTTTTTTTTTTTTCCTCTCTCATTCAAAAGTCATTAAAACTTGAACTTTGCGAGGAGAATGATGCACAGCGCTTTTACACGTGCGGGAAAAATGCATTAGGGCGAATAAACATGTTGTGAACACGTTATGAGCAGCAAAACAAGAAGACAACGTGACTTTTCTTCTCTCTCTCTTGTTCTCTCGCTCCTCCTTTCCTCTTCCTCCCATACATGTACGACACTCTCTCACTCTCACTCTCTCATTTTTTCTATTCGTCTATTTGTCTGTCTGTCTGTCTGTGCATTTATGTCTCTCTTTTTATAACTCTAAATATCTTCATCCTTCTTTCCCCTTCTTCCGTCCCTCATTTCTTAAATTTCCTTCTCCCTTCTTCATCCCCCTTCCCCTTCTCCTTGCCTTCTTCTCGCCTCCTCTTCCCTCTCTTCCTTCTATTTCTCCTCACGTGTCTCCCTCTTTTTCTTCTCCCTCCTCATCCTATCCCTTCCCTTCTCCCTTTTCCTCCTCTTTCTCCCCTTTCCTTCCTAGTCTTCCTCTCCTCCTCCCCTCCACCCTCTCTTCCTTCTCTCCTCCCCTCCGCCTCCTCTTCGTCCTTCCTCCTTCTCCTCCTCCTCCTCCTTCCCCTCTTCCCCTTCCTCCTCCTCCCTTCCTCGTCGTCGTCATCGTCGTCCCCCTTTCCTCTCCTCCCTTTCCCCCTTGCCCTCCTCTCCCCTTCCCCTCTTCCTCCCCTCCTCTCCCCCTTCCTCCTTCCTCCTTTCCCCCTCCTTTCCCCCTTCCCCCTTCCTCCTCTCCCCCTTCCCCCTCTTCCCCTCCTCCCCCCTTCCTCCTCCTCCTTTCTCCCCTCCCCCTCCCCCCTTCCTCCTTTCCCCCTCCATTTTCCCCCTTCCTCTTCCTCCTCTCCCCCTTCCCCTTCCCCCTATTCCCTCCTTTCCTCCTCTCCCTTTCCCCTTCCTCCTCTTCCTCCTCTCTTCCTCCTCCCCCTTCCCTGTTCCCCCTCCTCTTCCTCCTCTCCCCCTTCCCCCTGTCCTCCATTCCCTCCTCTTCCTCCTCTTCCTCCTTCCCCTTCCCCTCTTCCACCTCTCCCCCTTCCCTTTCCCCTTCCCTTCCCTTCCCTTTCCTTTACCCCCCCCCCCGCGAGGAAGTCGAGATCAGCGCTCCCTCAGGAACTAAACGTCTTCCATCTTAACGTAATGAGTTTGTGAGACGATTCCCTTCCAGCGAGAACACTTGTTTTTTTTTAGGTTCTTTTTTTTTATTTATTTTCTATTTTTTCATTTTTTTATTTATTTATCATTATTTTTTTTTCTTTAGTTTAGTTGTAGTTTAGTTTAGTATGTTTTGTTTTTTTTCTTTGTTTTTTTTTTTTTTTTCTTTTAGCACAACACTGTTTTTATTTTGTGTGTGTGGGGGGGGAGGGGGGGTGATGGGAGTGAAGCGAGGAGAGGCAATTTTCTTCCCCTTTGATGGAGATTTAGTTACACTTTCGCTCTCTTTGTATTTATTCTTTTTTCTTCTTCTTTTTTTTCCTTTCAGTCTCTCTCTCTCTCTCTCTCTCTCTCTCTCTCTCTCTCTCTCTCTCTCTCTCTCTCTCTCTCTCTCTCTCTCTCTCTCTCTCTCTCTCTCTCTACCTCTTTCCTCTCCAATTTTCTTCCTTCCTTGTGTTCCCCTTTTGTCCCTTCTTCCACTCCTCCCCCTCCTCGCTTCCTTCTCTCCCCCTTTTCCGTCCTTCCTTCTCCCTTCCTCCTTCCTCCTTTCTACCACTTTCTATTTCTCTTAGCTTCCCCTTCCCTCCTTCCTCCTTCATCCCCTTTGCTCCTTCCTCCTCCTTCTACCGCTTTCCCTCCTCCCTCTTTTTCCTCCCTTTCCCTCCTTCTTATGAGGAAGTCTTCGTCCCCTTCTGTCTACATGCTGTTCGCGGGGGGGGGGCGGGGTGGAGGGGTAGAGGGGTGGAGCGGTGGAGGGTGGGGGGGTGGAGGGGTAGAGGAGTGGAGGGGGAGGTCTTAGAAACTACCTCAAGGGATTTCAGTTATTTAGGTCTTTCTCCTCCTTGTTCTACGGAAGGTCTGCGGCGGCCTCGTGGGACTGCTTCTCTGTTTTGTGTTTTATTTGGGGTTTTCTTTCTCAC
>NC_091569.1:40485264-40490264 GCF_042767895.1 Penaeus vannamei | reverse complement strand
ATCCATAACCCTCCCTCCCCCCCCCTCCCCCAGGGTCTTACTGCATGCGTGACTCTGTATGAAATGTGCACATGTATGAGTGCATGTGCGTGTGTGAGTCCGTGTGCGTGCTTGAGTACATGTACGTGTGCGAGTGCATGGTCGTGCTTGAGCGTACGTGCGTGAGTGAGTGCGTGTGCGTGCTTGAGTACATGTACGTGTGCGTGAGTGAGTGCGTGTGCGTGCTTGGCCGCATGTACGTGTATGGTCGTGCGTATGTGTACCCTGGATGCTTGTCTCAGTTCCTCCTCTCACGTTCCTCTCCTCCATTCACTCCTTCCTTGACTCCTACACTCTCTCTCTCTCTCAAGATTTGTCTCAGTAAACTAAACTTTCTTTCTTGGTTTTGGTACGAGTCTCATGTCGTGGGATTTTATCCTGCTGTGTCATATCTCTCTTGCCTTGTCTGTTTATTTATTTTGTTCTTCTCTCCATTTTTATTTTATTATTGTTGTTATTTGGTTGTTTTTCCTCCGTTTCATTTTTTTTTTTTTTTTACGAATCTTCCACGCGGTAATTTTCATATCTTTTAATTCCCCCTTTAGTCTTTTTTTTTCGTTTTTTTTGTTCTTTCCTCCTCATTTCTCTCGCTTTGAATGTCTTTTGTTCTTCCTCTTAAGCGGCCCTTCGCTATTCACCTCATCCTCTCCCTTCCTCCTCCCCCCCTTCCCTCGTTCTTCCTTTCACCGTCTCGACAGAAAGGAAACAAGGACTTTTTCACTCCTTTTCAACGGGAGAAATGAATTACAGAGAGGATACTTTCTTTTCTCTTTCCATTTTCCTTTTTTGGGGGGACAGGGGATATATTTTTGGATGTATTTCCTATTCCTTTTTAATCCTTGTCCCGTTGCCGATTCCTCTTTCATGATCACATTTCCAATTTCCGGTCTCAATTTCGACTTTTTTCCCCCCCATTAAGTCCTCGCGTTTTCCGTGGTCCATGCTCGAATTCCGTTTTCTATTCCCAGTTCCCATTTTCCGCTTTAGAATCCCATTTTCTCTTTCCAGTTCCATGTCTGAATTCCGTTTTCTATTTCCGGTTCCCATTTTCCGCTTTAGATTCCCACTTTCTCTTTCCGATTTTACACTCGTATTCCCGTGTTCGATTTCCATGCTCGCGTCCCGATTTTCGTCCAATTTCCATTTACTGTTTTCGATTCGCAGTAGTTTCCCCGTCATCATTTTCCGCATGAAAGATCATTTTTCATCCCCGAGAGAATACACTTTCACTGGCAACTGGAACGGAATAAATAGCCAATTCATTTTGCTGGAAAAAAGTCTGTTGTACGGGAAGACAAACCTGGTGCGCTCCTCGTGACTGTCTGGGGGAATAGGGAATGGGGAGAGGGGAGGGGAAAAGGGGAAGGAGGGAAGGAGGGGGAAATGGGGGAGGAGAGGGAAGGGGGAGGCAGGGGAAAGGAGGAGGGGGAGGATGGGGGAAGGGAGGGAGGGAGAGGGAAGGTAAGGGAGGGGAGGGGGAGGGAGGAGGGTTAGGAAAGGGGGAGGTAGGAGGGAGAGGGAGGGGAGGAGGGGGAAGTTAGGAATGGGGGAGAGGGAATGGGAATGAGGGAAGGAGGAGAAGGGAAAGGGGAGGAAAGGGGATAGGAAAAGGGGAGAGAAGGGAAGGGGGAAAGGGGAGGAATGAGGGGAGGAGATGGGGGAATGGGGGAGGAGGGAAGAGGGAAGTGGGAAAGGGATGGGGGGAAGGGGAAGGGGAGGAGAAAGGGAGAAGAGGGAGAGGGGGAAGGGGGAGAAAGGGGGAGGGGAAAAGGGGAAGGAGGGAAGGAAAAGGGGGGAGGGGGAAGGGGAAGGGGAAAAGGGGAAGATACGAGAGAGAGGAGTGGCGGGGAGGAGGAGAGGAGGGAAGGGATAGGAGGAGAGGGAGAGAGGGAGAGGTAAAGAAGAAGGGGAGGGGAAGAGTAGGAGCAGAGGAATAGAGGAAGAGGGAGAGATAACAGTGGGATTGGTTAAAGGGGGAGTACATTTAGACTTCTTTTATCCTGAGCCCTGAATGCGGTGTCTAGAAGTTTCACGTCATCTCTCCTTTTCCTTCTTGCCCATCTCGACCCCATCTTCGTCCTCCCTCATATAGCCTCCCCATCACTCTAGCAACACCGTAACCTCAACTCCACTTCTCTCAACTCCACCTCCATATCCACTGCCTTTACCTCCAGCTCCACTTCTTCCCTTCTGTCTCTCCACCTCTTCACTTCTTCCTTCACCTCCACCTCTCCCTCCCTCCCTCCCTCCCTCTACAGCTTCACGTCTTCCTTACACCCAATCTCCACTCTGTCACCTCCACCCCACCACGTTCTGTCTCCACTCTACCACTACCTGGCCTGATACCCTCACATCAGGGAGGAGGGGAAAAGGGGGAGGGGAGGGGGAAAGGGAGAGGGGGAGGATGGGGGAAGGTAAGGGGGAGAGGGGGAGGAGAGGGGAGTTAGGAAAGGGGGAGGAGAGGGGAGGGGGGAAAGGGGGAGGAGGGGGGGAAGGGAAGGGGGGAAAAGGGATAGTAGGGTATAGAGGAGTGGAGGAGAGTGGGGGAGGAGGGGGGGGTAGGAAGGGAAACAATGAGGGGGAGGGAGGGAAGCAAGGGAAGGGGGAAAGGGGGAGGAGGGGGAAGGGGAGGGGGGGAGGTGAGAAGAGAGGGGGGGATGTAGAAAAGGGGAGGTGGAAAGAAGGGGGAGGAGGGGAAGGGGAAGGGGAAAAGGGGAAGATACGAGAGAGAGGAGTGGCGGGGAGGAGGAGAGGAGGGAAGGGATAGGAGGAGAGGGAGAGGTAAAGAAGAAGGGGAGGGGAAGAGTAGGAGCAGAGGAATAGAGGAAGAGGGGAGGAGGAGAGGAAGGAAGGGGATTGGCTAAAGGGGGGAGTGGACGAGACTCTCTTTTTATCCTGAGTCTCTGAATGCAGAAATGGAAGTTTTACGTCATCTTCCTTTTCCTTCTTTCGCTCCATCTCATCCTATTCGTCCTCCTCAGGTAACTCCATCACCAGTGTCACCTGCAACTCCAACTCCACTTCTCTCAACTCCACCTCCATATCCACTGCCTTTACCTCCAGCTCCACTTCTTCCCTTCTGTCTCTCCACCTCTTCACTTCTTCCTTCACCTAAACCTCTCCCTCAGCTTACAGCTTCACGTCTTCCTTACACCCAATCTCCACCTCCACCACTCTCCACCTCCCCCCCACGTCTGTCTCCACCTCCACCACTACCTTGCGTCCATCTCCACCTCCACCTCCTCCTACGTCTTTCTCCACCTCCACCACTACCCTACGTCCCTCTCCACCTCCACCACCTCCTTCTACGTCTTCCTCCACCTCCACCACTACTTTGCGTCCATCTCCACCACCTCCACCCCCTCCCACGTCTTTCTCCACCTCCACCACCTCCCTCTCCCCCACTTTCTTCCTTCCCCTCTCCCCCACTTTCCTCCTTCCCCTCTCCCCCTCTTTCCTCCTCCTCCTCCTCCTCAAAATTGGCGTAGAAGAAACGTCCACTTGGGTGAGCGAGAGCCGGTCCCTTATCAGTCACACGGCTGGCTTGTTTCGCATCACTCACAAGCCGCGACTAGGCGAATATTCCGTGCGTTTTGCAGCTGGTGGAGATGAATGCGAAACAAGCCGGTGGAGGGCGAACGACGGCGAAAGTGATGGGGAGAGAGGAGGAGGTGGAGGGGGAGGGAGGGGAAGGTGAGGAAGAGGGGAGATAGAAGGGGGTGGGAGGGAGGGAGGAGAGGAGGAGGAGGAGGAGAGAGGGAGGGGAGGGAGGGAGAGAGAGAGAGAGAGAGAGAGAGAGAGAGAGAGAGAGAGAGAGAAAGAGAAAGAGAGAGGGAGAGAGAAGAGCGAGGAGAGAGAGTGAGAGAGAGAGAGAGAGAGAGAGAGAGAGAGAGAGAGAGAGAGAGAGAGAGAGAGAGAGAGAGAGAGAGAGAGTGGTGAGTGAGCAAGAAGAGAAAGAGAGAGAGAATGAGGGAGAGGGAACACAGGGTGGGCAGAGGTAGAGAGAAAAGAAAAAAGAAAACACGAAGACGATAAGAAAAAAAAAACATAAAAGACACAATAACAAAAGAAACAAAACCCCACACACTAACAAAGACAATACACATGAAAACAAAGACAGACGAATATGATCGCTAAAAGTCCCCCAGCGTTGTGATGGGAATAATAAAGTCTTATTGTTCCTTCCAGCAGATGTGTTTTAGATGCATGTGCCCATTTTAGATTGCACGCCAAGGAGCAGATGTAGATGTACTGTATTCCGCTCAAAAGAGGGAAGGATATGGAGTGAATTTTATGTAAATACAAATTGGCACGCCAGAGGGGGACTGCGTGTGTATGTGTGTTTCTGGGGTCTGGAGAGAGAGAGAGAGGGGAGGGTGGGAGGGAGGGAGGAGCGAGGGAGGAGGGAGGGAGGAGGGAGGGGAGGGAGGGAGGGAGGGAGGGAGGAGAGACCGAGGGAGGGAGGGAGGAGAGACCGAGGGAGTGAGGGAGGAGAGACCGAGGGAGTGAGGGAGGGAGAGAGAGAGAGAGAGAGAGAGAGAGAGACAGAGAGAGAGAGAAGAGAGGGTGAGTGAGGTGAGAGAGAATGAGAGAGAGAAGAGAGAGAGAGAGCGAGAGAGAGAGAGAGAGAGAGGAGGGGGGATATGGATGGGGAAAGGGAGAGTGAGAAAGAGAGAGAATATGTGATAAAGGAAGAGAAGGAAAGGCGAGAAATATAAAGCTAGTCAGAAATGCAAAATATACTGATCAAAACATTCCAACCCCCCCCCCCCTCAACCCTCAACAAAAGTACCTCGACATCTTAATAAACGCACACTCGGGACAGACATAAAATAAAAACGCACACAAGATTTTTTTCCCCCAAATCCATAATCCAAAAAATAGCAAAAAACATCCTTTTTTTTTAATCGCTTTACCTTCCCTTCAAAGACACCAACTCCCCCCCCCCATCCCCCTCCAAA
>NC_091569.1:40467764-40470264 GCF_042767895.1 Penaeus vannamei | reverse complement strand
TTAAGAGGATACAGATATTTAAAAAAAAAATTGTGAGAGTCACTAGAACGCTAATAATGATCACATCAATATCAACATCATTACCAATAGCATCGACACTCACAACACCATTAACAACAGCAACAATAACAACAACAGTAAAGAGAGAACGAGAAAACAACAATATCACACCCACCATACATGGCAGAATAACAATAACAGTAAAACTAGGTCAGGGCGTACACAAAGCCCCCATTCCCCAAGGTGGGCGGTGAAAAGAGTTTGGGTTGGCAGGATATTGGCGGGTGTCACGGGCAGGGCGGCCTTGTGGAGTCATCTTATTGAGAGTGATATGCCCGAAAATGGTGGCAGCGGTGGGATGAAAGGGTGCGGAGGGAGACGGCAGGAAGCGGTTTGTTTGCTTGTTCTCTTCCCTTTCTTTCCTGGTTTCTTTATTGCTGATGATTATATCTGTTATTGTTAATGTTGGTTATACTGTTATTTCCATTTCTATAGCGTTATTATCCTTTCATTATAATTAGCTATACTTTTATGGAAATATTGATCATCCTCACCCTTCTCATCATCATTATAATTACCTTAAATATTTATATTATTGACATTTCTATTGCTGTTGCTAAAGAAACTAATACCCACATCATGATAACCATCTTGCAAAAATCTAATTGCTTCTGTTGCTGTTTATATTATGATAGTAATGAAGCCGAAATAAAGAGTGCCCTCAATATAATCAACCATCTAAGATTATGGTATAAGGATAAGTAAAATCTGGATTTACCATATTCCTATTTCTTACATTATTTTTTCCTCGTCGCGTACTTACTACTTCCTTCCTAATTACTGTCCATCCCTCCATCCTCCTTCCCTCCTTCCTTTCATCTATTCATCCTTTCCTTTCATCTACCAATCCCTTCACCTATCCATCCATCCGCCCACTCACTTATCCTTCCTTCATTCACCCATTTCTCCCATTCACCCATTTCTCCCATTCACCCATTTCTCCCATTCACCCATTTCTCCCTTCCTCCCTACCCCTCGGCTGTTCTGCCACTCCCTTCCTCCCTACCCCTCGGCTCTTCCACCTCTCCCTTCCTCTCTTCACTTCCTCCCTTCCCTCCTTTCCCTCTTTCTATCATATCTAAGGCTGCAATCCCTCCGCCGAGGATATGCGACTCCGGAGTAACGTTATAATATTCCTCTTTGTGTACATTACATCTGAGAACGTTATTGGCTGCGGGTGTAAGTGGGCTCTTAGGGAGGGTTCAGTTGGTAATTATAATTTTTGTGGTCGATTTTAATGATGAATAAGGCCTCTCTTTTTTCAGGGGTGTTCCTTCTTCGATTTTTTTTCTTTCGTTTTTTTGTTGTTATCTATCTCTTAATAACTTAATAACTGTTTTTCGCTCTCCTTAACTATTCCAATCCTCATTCTCCTGTTCTCCTGTTGGTATTTCCTTGCTTCTTCCTTTCTTCTCCATCTCCTTTTTCCTTCTCCTCAGATTCCTAAACCCCTTCATGTTCCTCCTCATCTTCCACCTCCTCCCATTCCACCTTCTAATAATTCCTCCACTCGGTCTCGTTTCATCCTCATCCTCCTATTCCTCTCTTCCCCACCTTCCTCCTCCGCCTCCTCTTTTTCCTCTCTTCTTCTTCTTTTTCTAAACCTCTTCCTATTCTTCTGTTTCTGCTTCTCCATCTCCTCCTCCTCCTTCTTCTTTTCTAAACCTCTTCCTCCTATTCTTCTTCTGTTTCTGCTTCTCCATCTCCTCCTCCTCCTCCTCCTTCTCCTCCTCTTCCTCCTTCCCTCTCACCTCGGGGGCAATCTCATAAATAAATTAGAGAGGAGTCTGGCCTCGTGTCGACTTTTGAGCTCCCAGGTGAACCGTTTGGCCGCCGGCGCTACCATCTCTTCCTCCTCCTCTTCTTCCTTTTCTTCTTTTCTTCTTCCTTTTCTTCTTTTCCTTCATCTCTTCTTCTTTTTCTTCTCCTTCTCTTCCTGCTCACGCTAAATTCATCCTCCTCCTCGTCGTCGTCGTCGTCATCGTCGTCATCTTCGTCCTCCTCCTCTTCCTCATCGTCGTCGTTATCGTAATCACCCTTCTCCTCCTCCTCTTCGTCGTCGTCGTTGTCCTCCATCTCTTCCTGATCGTCGTCGTTATCGTAGTCCTCCTTCTCATGCTCCTACTTCTCCTTCTCGTCGTCGTCGTCCTCCTCTTCCTCCTCCTGGTCCTACTTCTCCTCCTTGTCATCGTCGTCGCTGTCGTCGTCCTCCTCCTCCTACTTCTTCTCCTCCTCCTATTTCTCCTCTACCTCCTCCTCCTTGTCGTCGTCGTCGCAGTCATCGTCGTCGTCCTCCTCCTACTCCTCCTATTTCTCCTCCTCCTCCTCCTCCTTGTCGTCATCGTCATCGCAATCCTCCTCCTCTCTCCTCCTCCTTTCCCTCCTCCTCCTCATCCTCTCCCTCTCCCTCTCACTCTCTTCCTCCTCCTCTATCCCTCGT
>NC_091569.1:40460264-40462764 GCF_042767895.1 Penaeus vannamei | reverse complement strand
ACAAGCACTGGGATGAGACTGAGCGATCACGCCCATCTTCAGCACAAGCTGAACTATAGGCAATACCGACAGCACTTAAAGAGTATTGAAATCATTAACAAGGATTCCTACTTCTTTGTGGACAGCAGGGGAGCACTGGACTCACTTAACAGCAAGAAACCCCCTGTGTTTGTCCACATAGTTGGCGAGTGTCGTTTGGATATTCATAGGTTGCGAGGTCAGGGACGTGTGATTGCATTTGTGTGGATCCCTTCGCATGTAGGTGTCGCAGCTATTCAATGAGGCTTGTGTTGATGAGATCGCCACAAGGGGCGACCAGGAAGCATGAGGTAGACATTCACTGCATGCGGGACTCTTAAACAGGCAAAGAGCAATATCAAGAGGACACAGGTTAGACTATGACGAGGCCAGGAAAGGGGTGAAGCGATTGGGAAAAGCATGATACTCCTGAGACACTATATGCATCTTACGACGAACACAGACTTTGCTTATGGGAAGGGCAAGAGCAAATGGAAAGACAGTGTGTACATGAGAATCAGACTTTGGATATAAATACTTATTGGGAGTTAAAGGCGTTTCAGCAAGCGAAGAAAAAAAGAATGCAGAATGTGGTTTTACCTAGATCACATACATTGACGCATTATATATTACAGTGTTCTGTAAGCTGGATGACACATAGAAATGCAGAGATGTATGAGTTTACCCTGAACAGGCCTGTATGGATGATTAGGAAACCGGTCAGGTCGAGATTTTGAAGGTACAGGCAATTTGCACTCAATGATTCATAAACATACCCTCGCAAAAAATGCACAGGTATGTAGGCTGTTACTCCTGCTGAGACTATAATGTCTCCTACTTTACTGCTGATGAATAGCGTATGTTAGGCATCATTATCTGAAATACAGCTAATCATTCCACTCAAACAATTAGATTCATCTCTTCTCCGGGATTATAATTATATATTACGTGCGCATATTTTTTAGTGGCTGTATTTGATTATGTAAGCCCAGGAGAGAGACTTATCTGGATGATTATAGGAGTGTTATAATCACCCTTAAAGATATGTAAGCCAATGACTCTGAATTCTTGTAATGCTTGTAATTCTTTATAAATTAAATTACTGTATTTGATTTTAAATATTTTTGTACCAGTTGTTTGTATAATGAAAATTGTGAGTATTCGCACAAGGGACTTATTAAGTAAGGGTGAGGGGATAACCTAAGTCTACCTCATCTTTGAGGTCTCATCTTACTTTTACCCTATCAATAAACGTGTCAAAGTCAAAGTCAAAGTCTCTCTCTCTCTCTCTCTCTCTCTCTCTCTCTCTCTCTCTCTCTCTCTCTCTCTCTCTCTCTCTCTCTCTCTCTCTCTCTCTCTCTCTCTCTCTCTCTCTCTCTCTCTCTCTCTCTTGTGAAGATATCCTGTCTCACTCGTACCTTTTCTACATTCGTCAACATGGATGCGGTTCATACATACACGTGTGCTTTTTTTCCCCTTTCGTTTTTCTCGTTGTCTTGCGCGCTCTTTTATCCCTTTTTTCCGTCCTTCCCCTCATCCGTCCGAAACAAATAATTTTTACTTTTTTACTTCCTCCCCACTAATTACCCTCATCAGTCCCTATATATATATATATATATATATATATATATATATATATATATATATATATATATATATATATATATATATATATATATATATGTATATATATATGCGTATATATATGTATATATATGTGAATACATAAATATGTGTGTGTGTGTGTGTGTGTGTGTGTGTGTGTGTGTGTGTGTGTGTGTGTGTGTGTGTGTGTGTGTGTGTGTGTGTGTGTGTGTGTATGTGTGTGTGTGTGTGTGTGTGTGTGTGTGTGTGTGTGTGTGTGTGTGTGTGTGTGTGTGTGTGTGTGTGTGTGTATATATATATATATATATATATATATATATATATATATATATATATATATATATATATATATATATATATATATATATGTATATATATGTAATATATATTTATATATATATGTATATATATGTATATATATATGTATATATATATGTATATATACAAATTCATTTATGTATATACATAAATATTTATATATATAAATATTTGTATATATAAATATTTATGTACATAAATATATACATATATATACATATATACATATATACATATATATTCATATATATTCATATATATATATGTATATATGTACATATATGTATATATACATATATACATATATATATATATATATATATATATATATATATATATATATATATATATATATATATATATATATATATATGTACCACCTGCAATCCTTGCAGTTCACTCCGCTACTACCAGCCCCTTGGCACCCCCACCCCGCCCATTAATCCAGGTCCCGGAAGGGCGCCTCCCCCCCCCCCCCCCCAACGAGGCACAAATAGGATCAAAACCAACTGTAGTCCCCTTCAGCCCCCCCCCAGCCTCTCTTCCTCCCTCTCCCATT
>NC_091569.1:40455183-40459764 GCF_042767895.1 Penaeus vannamei | reverse complement strand
CAATGATAATGATCATAATAATGATAATGATAATAATAGTAATAGTGATAATGATAATAATGATAATAATGGTAATAATAATAATGATGATAGTTGTAGTAGTAATGATAATGATAATACTAATGAAAATAATAATAATGATAATAATAATTATGATAATAACAATAATTATTGTACTAATGATAGTGATAATAATGTTGATAATAATAGTAATGATAATAGCTATGTTAAAAATAGTAATAATAGCAATAACAATAATGATAATAAAAATAATAACTATAAAAATGATGATGATAATGATGTTACTAATAATGGTAATGTTACTACTACTATTACTACCAATAATAATAATAATGATAAAAAAAATGATGATGATAATAATAGTAACAATTATAATAACAATAGCAAAAATAATGATAATGACAATAACGACGACAGTAATGATAATAATAATGAGTATCATAATAACGATGACTATAACAACAACAACAATAATGCTAATGATAATGAAATTGATAAAACAGTAATGATACTACTGCTACTACTGATAATAATGATAATGATAATAATAACAATAATAATAGTGATAGTGATGATTATAACAATGATAATAACAGTGATAATGATAGTAATAGAAATAATGATATGAACCGCGATAATCATTACGATAATGATAGTAATAGTACTGCAACTACTACTACTACTCCAGACTGTATAGTATTTTTTCTTGTGCGGGGAATATTACATTATTTCATGCGCGAAAAACATCATTTTGTTTACATTTGCGCGGACGGATCTGCGGACGGATGATGAGACAAGTTCGCGGAGAGATTAAAAAAAAAAATTATGCGCAGAAGATGATTTAAAAAAATAGCTCAGCGTGAGCGGAAAGTTACCCGAGAACTAAAATTTGCGCGGACAGAAATTGACCAAATAATTTAGATCATTTTCTACAGTCTGGCTACTACTGTTAATGATATTAGTGCTGATGATAGTTCTAACAATAGTGATGATAATAAAAACAACGATAATGATACAATTGTAATAAAGAAATGCTATAGTATGAACAGAATCGGAAGTAAAAATAGTAATAACAACCAGATACCACGAAAAAAAAAACAAACAGAAATATACCTCACAAAATAGGACTAGATTCGCAAATAAATTAAAACCCGTCATATAAAACTAAACCCGCAATTATTTTTCTTGCTTACACAATAGACGGAAAAAAGACTTTAATCTACGGACGCAAAAAACCCTTTTCAAAGACGCGGGAATCCTCCTCGTTTCTGCCTCAGATCCCCCGAAAAGGAATTAAATCTCATTACATCCGCGAGAAAAAGGTTCTAAGAGCCCGAAGCATCACTCGGTTTAGGTGTTTATAGCGAAACCGCCTCGCTGGTCGATTTTTATTTCGTATGTAATTTAGTTATGGGAAAGACGTGAATGAGAGATGTCCTGTGGTGGTAGGTATGGTGATATTATGGTGTTTGTGAGGATTATGTGGTGGAAAATAGTAATAAAGTGCAAGCAATAAGTGCTATGAGGTCATGTTGTACAGAAAGATATGGATGGGAATGTGGTATCCTTATAGAGATGGATTTGGTGCGTTTCGGTGTATTTCGGATAGAATCTTCTTCAGGAATACGTATGTCAGCGAGATTATAAAATGGATGTATTTTATCTTATATATATGCTGGAGAATTAACTGACATCCATGTCTGTCGCTCGTTTTCCGTAAAATTGTTGGGTAATATGAAGCTACCTGACGCGATGTATGTAGCTTCCATTATTATTATTATTTCGTCTTACTTTCTCTCTTTATACACTCTTCTCTCTCTCTTTCTCTAAATTATGATATCAGATAGTGTTATTCTCTCTCTCTCTGTCTCTAGATTATGATATCAGATAGTGCTATTCTCTCTCTCTCTTTTTTCTTTTTCTTTTTCTTTAATAATGAATCACTTTCGCTGTCTCCCAGTCTGGTAGATTCGCAGCCTCATCTCCGTGCACCGTCTTGGCAGTTCTAGGCGGCACTCAGCTCGACGCTCGCTGATCCTGGCGCTGAAACCGAGTCCTGTTTCACCATAATCAGCTTGACGGCGTTTGCTGATGGCTGGCGTGCACTATACGGCGCTGTCCTGATCATTTATGTGCGGCTTGCTGTCTGGTGCCAATTCTCCTATCTCTGTGAGGGAAGCTTGCTGTCTGGTGCCAATTCTCCTATCTCTGTGAGGGAATCTTGCTGCCTGGTGCCAATTCTCCTATCTTTGTGAGGGAAGCTTGCTGTCTGGTGCCAATTCTCCTATCTCTGTGAGGGAAGCTTGCTGTCTGGTGCCAATTCTCCTATCTCTGTGAGGGAAGCTTGCTGTCTGGTGCCAATTCTCCTATCTCTGTGAGGGAAGCTTGCTGTCTGGTGCCAATTTTCCTATCTCTGTGAGGGAAGCTTGCCCTCTGGTGCCAATTCTCCTATCTCTGTGAGGGAAGCTTGCTGTCTGGTGCCAATTCTCCTATCTCTGTGAGGGAAGCTTGCTGTCTGGTGCCAATTCTCCTATCTCTGTGAGGGAAGCTTGCTGTCTGGTGCCAATTCTCCTATCTCTGTGAGGGAAGCTTGCTGTCTGGTGCCAATTCTCCTATCTCTGTGAGGGAAGCTTGCTGTCTGGTGCCAATTCTCCTATCTCTGTGAGGGAAGCTTGCTGTCTGGGGCCAATTCTCCTATCTCTGTGAGGGAAGCTTGCTGTCTGGTGCCAATTCTCCTATCTCTGTGCGGGAAGCTTGCTGTCTGGTGCCAATTCTCCTATCTCTGTGAGGGAAGCTTGCTGTCTGGTGCCAATTCTCCTATCTCTGTGCGGGAAGCTTGCTGTCTGGTGCCAATTCTCCTATCTCTGTGAGGGAAGCTTGCTGTCTGGTGCCAATTCTCCTATCTCTGTGAGGGAAGCTTGCTGTCTGGTGCCAATTCTCCTATCTCTGTGAGGGAAGCTTGCTGTCTGGTGCCAATTCTCCTATCTCTGTGAGGGAAGCTTGCTGTCTGGTGCCAATTCTCCTATCTCTGTGAGGGAAGCTTGCTGTCTGGTGCCAATTCTCCTATCTCTGTGAGGGAAGCTTGCTGTCTGGTGCCAATTCTCCTATCTCTGTGAGGGAAGCTTGCTGTCTGGTGCCAATTCTCCTATCTCTGTGAGGGAAGCTTGCTGTCTGGTGCCAATTCTCCTATCTCTGTGCGGGAAGCTTGCTGTCTGGTGCCAATTCTCCTATCTCTGTGAGGGAAGCTTGCTGTCTGGTGCCAATTCTCCTATCTCTGTGAGGGAAGCTTGCTGTCTGGTGCCAATTCTCCTATCTCTGTGAGGGAAGCTTGCTGTCTGGTGCCAATTCTCCTATCTCTGTGCGGGAAGCTTGCTGTCTGGTGCCAATTCTCCTATCTCTGTGCGGGAAGCTTGCTGTCTGGTGCCAATTCTCCTATCTCTGTGAGGGAAGCTTGCTGTCTGGTGCCAATTCTCCTATCTCTGTGCGGGAAGCTTGCTGTCTGGTGCCAATTCTCCTATCTCTGTGAGGGAAGCTTGCTGTCTGGTGCCAATTCTCCTATCTCTGTGAGGGAAGCTTGCTGTCTCGTGCCAATTCTCCTATCTCTGTGAGGGAAGCTTGCTGTCTGGTGCCAATTTTCCTATCTCTGTGAGGGAAGCTTGCTGTCTGGTGCCAATTCTCCTATCTCTGTGCGGGAAGCTTGCTGTCTGGTGCCAATTCTCCTATCTCTGTGAGGGAAGCTTGCTGTCTGGTGCCAATTCTCCTATCTCTGTGAGGGAAGCTTGCTGTCTGGTGCCAATTCTCCTATCTCTGTGAGGGAAGCTTGCTGTCTGGTGCCAATTCTCCTATCTCTGTGAGGGAAGCTTGCTGTCTGGTGCCAATTCTCCTATCTCTGTGAGGGAAGCTTGCTGTCTGGTGCCAGTTCTCCTATCTCTGTGAGGGAAGCTTGCTGTCTGGTGCCAGTTCTCCTATCTCTGTGAGGGAAGCTTGCTGTCTGGTGCCAGTTCTCCTATCTCTGTGAGGGAAGCTTGCTGTCTGGTGCCAATTCTCCTATCTCTGTGAGGGAAGCTTGCTGTCTGGTGCCAATTCTCCTATCTCTGTGAGGGAAGCTTGCTGTCTGGTGCCAATTCTCCTATCTCTGTGAGGGAAGCTTGCTGTCTGGTGCCAATTCTCCTATCTCTGTGAGGGAAGCTTGCTGTCTGGTGCCAATTCTCCTATCTCTGTGAGGGAAGCTTGCTGTCTGGTGCCAATTCTCCTATCTCTGTGAGGGAAGCTTGCTGTCTGGTGCCAATTCTCCTATCTCTGTGAGGGAAGCTTGCTGTCTGGTGCCAATTCTCCTATCTCTTGGAGGGAAGCTTGCTGTCTGGTGCCAATTCTCCTATCTCTGTGAGGGAAGCTTGCTGTCTGGTGCCAATTCTCCTATCTCTGTGAGGGAAGCTTGCTGTCTGGTGCCAATTCTCCTATCTCTGTGAGGGAAGTTTGGTGATTTTACGTTTATTACCAAAGGACCCGCCGATCGCTTCGGATTTGTTACACTTGCAGGATTGGGAATTGTGAAGGAGG
>NC_091569.1:40396293-40398793 GCF_042767895.1 Penaeus vannamei | reverse complement strand
ATATGTGTATATAATAACTACATATGAATACATACATGTATATAATAACTACATATGAATATATACATGTATATAATAACTACATATGAATACATACATGTATATAATAACTACATATGAATACATACATGTATATAATAACTACATATGAATACATACATGTATATAATAACTACATATGAATACATACATGTATATAATAACTACATATGAATACATACATGTATATAATAACTACATATGAATACATACATGTATATAATAACTACATATGAATACATACATGTATATAATAACTACATATGAATACATACATGTATATAATAACTACATATGAATACATACATGTATATAATAACTACATATGAATACATACATGTATATAATAACTACATATGAATACATACATGTATATAATAACTACATATGAATACATACATGTATATAATAACTACATATGAATACATACATGTATATAATAACTACATATGAATACATATATGTATATAATAACTACATATGAATACATACATGTATATAATAACTACATATGAATACATACATGTATATAATAACTACATATGAATACATACATGTATATAATATCTACATATGAATACATACATGTATATAATAACTACATATGAATACATACATGTATATAATAACTACATATGAATACATACATGTATATAATAACTACACGTGAATACATACATGTATATAATAACTACACGTGAATACATACATGTATATAATAACTACATATGAATACATACATGTATATAATAATTACATATGAATACATACATGTATATAATAACTATATATGAATACATACATGCATACAGGTATTCATACATAAATACATAGATCTTTATTGACCACAAATATACAGATGGTGAATGCAATAGAACATGAAACATAGAACATGCAATGGTAACATATTATATAGTAAGGTTTGTAATCTATATAATTAACTATCAAAGGTTTATATACTGTTTAAACAAATTTGTGAAACATATAAAAGATGAATAATTTTTTTTAAAGGCATAAGCCTACTTCATTAAAATATTAATAAGATATGATATCAAATTAAAAATGATTGACTATAAATATTCAAAATATCTATTAACCAAGACAGTTAATTATTTACAATAGAATTAATTCATCTTACATTTAGAAACATTGAATTTCATTTTTAAAAATGTGAAACTTTAAGAACATCCCATGAATAATTAGCACGGTTAAAAAGAAACTCAAAACAGAAATACACAAAATATGTAAACAATCCCATTAAAAAGAATAAATACTAAATAAATACTAAACCGAAGTCCCAAGAAAATATAAAGGCAATGACATAGAGTACTCAGTCATCACCCATTACCCTTCGCTCACTCCACTCATTCCTAAAGTATTTACGTTGCTTTTTGGCAATTATTGCTTTTACTGGTGGTATCCCTAGTTCCAAATAGCATATTTCCTTACAAGTATACGGTTATACATGCATACATGTATATAGTATATACATATGCACATGTGGACATATATGAACATATACATGCATACTGGTATTCATACATACATACATACATACATATATAAGTATATACATAAACATGCATGTACACACATATGAACGGACAGACAGACAGAAAAACAGATAGACAGACAGACAGATAGATGGCTAGACGGAAATACAGACTCCCAGCCTGACAGACAGACTGACAGATAGATATATAAACAGATAGATAGACAGAAAGACTGAGAGGCAGACAGATAGATAGATAGACAGAAAGACTGAGAGGCAGACAGATAGAGTGATAAACAGACAGATAGACAGAAAGACTGACTGGCAGACAGATAGATCGACAAACAGATGGACAGTTTACATATAGTATTTTTTTTCTGGAAATTAAAAATATGCACTGTATATCAGATCACAACAGTGTATGCGAAAGTGAATTTTTTGCCATAACATGTGCGAAATGGAGTCTCGAATATTCCATTGCAGTGCATATTACGTAGTCCAAGCACCAGTATTATATCATTTCTAATTATATGTATTGCTCTACATCCTTTGTACACCATTTCATTTCTATCTCACTAAGCTTGGACATTTTGTAGGAATTCGGCTTTAGAAAACTGTATAATAAAAAAATTTAAAAAAATACATGACCGTAAATATTTTTTATTTGTTAAGGAAAATATTCAGATAACATATTCGCAAATGCGTATGCAAATACGACTACGAAAACCAAAGCAAATATTCGTAATTTTTTTCTTATTGTGAATGTTTCCCTTTTTACGCAGTGATCCTAAATATTTAAGCAAGCAAGGACAATCCACTCAAAAGTCATATATATATATATATGTGTGTGTGTGTGTGTGTGTGTGTGTGTGTGTGTGTGTGTGTGTGTGTGTGTGTGTGTGTGTGTGTATGTGTGTGTGCGTGTGTGTGTGTGTGTGTGTGTGTGTGTGTGTGCGTGTGGGCGTGTTA
>NC_091569.1:40378793-40383793 GCF_042767895.1 Penaeus vannamei | reverse complement strand
TTGTACGTAGAGACACCAAGCACGTCTTCATAGGGACAGAACTGCATGCCATGAATGGTGTTTCCGCCCCTGTGTTGCATGTAGGGTTTTTTGCAGCCTCCATCTACGACATTTCTGTAGACCTAGGAAGAAAAACATGTAACTTGTAAGAACAAAATGCTTTTCAATAAACCTTAGAGTTAATGTCATTACTTTTAGTTTTTTGTAATATGCCATATGTGAAATATTCAAAACGAAGGGGAAATCTACAAAAAGGAAAGTCAGTCCAAAACTTATAGAGACTAAAATATAACCTGGTCTATCTTATGACCAATCTACTGAGATGCTAGTAGATGACAAACAGAACATATTTGTAGTAGCCAAATGACAGCTGATATTCACCTTCTAACTTTGAAATGTGACGGTAGATAATTTAACTCCTGGAATCTACACTCTCAACAACCACAAAATTCAAAATCACCAACTTGCTGTTCTCCATGTTCACAAAAAACACCAAATGAACTAACCCTCTCAGAAATAAAAATTGTAAAGACCTACACTTAAATCTGACTAATGAAATGCCTGTTTAAAATGAGCAAGCACAAATAAACTACTTTAACTAGACTAGGCAAATTGCAATAAAAAAACGTAAAATTCAGATCTACGGAAAAACAATGGGACCCGGCCTGACCCGTCTCCACCGCCCAACTGGATAACTCACCTCAACCACATTCCCCATAGACATAGCCAGCAAGCCCTTCTGAGAGAAAGACAGATGTGAGGCCCCTGCGTTAATGTAGTAGGACTTCAGGCACTCGCCAAGATTGCGCACGTCCCAAATCTTCAGCTGTCGGTCCACTCCTGCTGTGGCCATGTATCTGTGCAAGAAATCCAGCTTAAAATACATTTCATAGCTAATAATTAAAAGGCATATATACAAATGTATATATGCGTGCGCGCACACACGCACACACACACACACACACATATTCACTCATACTCACTCTCTCTCTCCAAGTGCAAGTCTGTTACTCTCGGATACCTCATTAAATTCAATAAAAATGTTATGTAGTAGTTTGTCATGTTACAGAGAATAAAGAAATCATTCTGCTACCACATATAGATTGCTGGATTATCACAGGAATGCAACAGGGGCCCAGTGGTACCATATCCCACCAACACACACAAATGTGCACTTGGAACACCAATGGGCCATTTGTCCTCCAAATACTTCCCCCCAACAGAGCCCTAGGCCTAAACTTACAAACTAAACCTTTTTCTTCAACTGGCCAGATATCACTCTCAATCTTCTGCTGGCTTACAACTTTCCAATAAATTCCCTAATGTGATAAAATACCTACTAGTTTCAACTGATGTCGCCCTTTTGACATCAATAGACATAGCTAAACTGCAGTCAAGGAATTTTACATACATCAATAATCTTATCAGTAAGTGAATCTTAAAAGTGCTAGATTGCTAAACAAATTAATTTTCAGGGAGAATGCATCTTCAAATTCATCCACAAACATAGCTAACCAGTTCACACAAGTAAGCAGTGATCTACATGCATAGGTATCATCTATTCCATCAGCAAGCAAATTTTACCTTCCAGACGGATCAACCGTAACTTTTCTGAGTGGCTGAGTGTGGCACAGTATTGATGCCACTGGCTGACGACTGTTGGGGGTCCACATGGTTACAGTGCCGTTGGGATGGCCGCAGCACAGCACGGCATTGTAAGGATTTTGGCACATGACTCCTAAACGCCCCTTGCCAGTCCTCGTTCGGATTACTTCTTTACCCAGTGAAACGTCAAGCCAGCTGAGAATGCCTGCTTCATTCTGCAAAAAGAAAGGATCATAAAACAAAATGGTTCTTTTCATACAATTCCTATCTTTTCATAAACTAAAACGTAGTCTTTTAGACTTTGTTGTTATTTGACATACGAGTACATCTTACGCATGGATGCAGACTGAATCAATTATATAATTTTGATTAATCAAAAATCTTTGAGGTATCATAAAACTTTGGCAATAAAAACCATGAATATACATATAAATATTAATAAATGTATCTACACATACATATATATTCATAACATATATATAATACATGCATATATATAACATATATATAATATATGCATATATATATATATATATATATATATATATATATATATATATATATATATATATATATATATATATATATATATATATATATAATATATACATATATGAATTTATATGAATTTATATGAATTTATATGAATTTATATGAATTTATATGAATTTATATGTATGTCTATATATATGTATATGTCTATATATATGTATATGTATATGTATGTATATATATATGTATATGTATATATACGTATATGTATATATATGTATATGTATATAAATGTATATATATATATATATATATATATATATATATATATATATATATATATATATATATATATATATATATATATATGCATGTATACATATATCACAGACAACCCAATGGTAAAATGTTTCAAGCAAACACTGAGATCAAAATACTAGTTTCTTCCAGGCTTTCCAATCTCTAACTGCATACAATAGAGAAATAAAATGAAAGAAAAAATAAAAACAAAACAACAATAAACCCCCACAAAACTACCAATAACCCAAGAGCTTACGCCTGCGCAGAGGAGGAAGTGATAAGGCAGAAACTCCAACTGCAGGGTTCGGTGCAGCATCTTGAGACAGTGCAGCTCGACACCCTGGTTGTCATAAATGTAGACCCACTGCTTCTGTGCCACTGCCATCATTCTCTCGGTGTGGAGGAAACACAGGTCGTGGATGGACTCCATGACGTTGGTTTCAAAGTGGAGCTTCTTGGTGATCCAGTCGAAGGAAGCCAAGTGGCCCTTCCTCCCTCCAATCACCAGGTGACGGCCATTGCGTGTGTAATCCATTCTGCACGGGAGGAATATGTTGACATCAGAGACAAATACGTTGTTACACTCAGGAATGCAGTTTGAGAAAAAAAATGACTGCAACCATCAATACATCAGTTTAAGATAAATAGATTGTGAAAGGAAGAATAAAAGAAATATAGAAAAGGAAATAAACAAAGAAGCATAACAGAAAATAAACAATAAAATCTTAAAATGCTAAACTGGGAAAAGATGACAATAACTAAATAAATACATTCTACTTACAAGTACGGTCCATATTCTAACTTGAGATCAAATCCCTTTGCTGCAGTCGTGATATCAACTGCTTTTTTAATATCGGACTGTGTGATGTGAGCGGTGTACATGCCTTCTGTTGCTTCTAACTGTCCACTGGATTCTGAAGTAAAATAAACACAAACAAGAATATTAATATAAAATAAAATACAAACAGAAAATTATTAAAAGCAGAAATAGAAAACAGAAAATAAAATGAAAAAAGGGAATAAATATTTCCATCCACTCTGGTTTTGATTTTAATTTTGTTAGATACCTAACTTTATCTGCTATATGTCATTTATTGAATTTTCAGGAATGAAGGGTTTAATTTGAATTACTATTGTTATTATCAATATAAAAATAATGATAATAACGATTGCTGATTCTGCAGCTGCTACTACTGATGATGAAGATGAAGATGAAGATAATGACTAAGACATTAATGATGATCACAAATATAACAATGATCAAAATCATAGTAGTGATAATATATACTGCTAAAATAAACAAAACTGAGAACCCTGTACCCGACCTGTGAGCAGAAGTTCGACTCTCGCTGCTTCCTCCTCGGCTTCCTTTAGCTTCTGTTCTTTCATTTTTATTTTGTGGACCATGGGTTTATTCCATCTTTTTATCTTTCGCACCTAAACAAAAAGAAAAACAGTGAGTAGAAATAGTAGCTAATGTTGTTAATAATAATATAACACATGCTACGTAACTACTTTTACATAAGGACAAAATTTTGAGTACTTGTACTTACACATGTACTCAGGATTAAAAAAGAAAAAAAGGTACTTATGCTCGAGTTAAATGTACTTTTTTAAAATTTTGATATTTTTATGTACTTTTCAAGTACAGTAGAATCAAGTAAGGAACATTTAGTCTTACAAGAGAGTGAAATGAAATACATTGATAAACCTTATATTCACCTATCAATGCAATACAATACAGACATGAGTAAACTGATAACTATAATTATTTATTTTCAAATTGCAACAAATTCATCAACCTAGAAGCTTCCAGGCAGAATTATTCACATGATATTTGGTATTTTGGTATGTTTCTATATTTTAGCTCTTTAATCATTTGTAATCTTTATGCCATTCTGGTGGAACTCAATCTGGTGAGAAACAGAACATGCTCTTTTCAGGTAAAATGTGCACTGATTGCAGCAACCCTTGGAAAACAGGTTTATACTATTCATATCCTAAATTTCTAAACATGCCTTTAATTGAATTCCAAAAATCTCCCCCATATATTTTAGAAAAACACAAACCAAAACATACTAACATTAACTCCTTCTCCTCTGTCGTACTTCTCCAACAGCTTTGGGTCAACCACCTTCCGCCCGGGAAATTTCTCCGTATGCTCCTTCCTCGTGGTTATTTCAGGGTTTTCATCTTTCACGGTGATTTTCCATTCCGAGTAGCCTACTGTCCCATCTCTCCTCTTTCCTCCTTGGCCGACCTTCCACTTGCCTGCTTGGCCTGCGTTCCTATAGTTTGATTGGCCAGCTTTCCCCCTGGCGGTCTTGCCTTGATTCCTTTCAGCAAAGTTCCCATTAATTTTCCTGTCCTGGAATCGGCCACGTCCTCCATCTCCAGGTTTATTCTTGCCCACTTTCCCTCCCTTAAATTTGGCAGACTTTGTTGCATATTTGCCGCTCTCTCCTCCTCTTTTGGCTTTGGCAGTCATCTGGAAGAACAGTGATTTGGTTTTAGTTAGATATGGTTAATTTCCTTTTCCCCTCTCCTTGCACTTCAAAAGAAAAGGGAGTAACAATAATAATAATAAACTTTACTATAAAAAT
>NC_091569.1:40366293-40373793 GCF_042767895.1 Penaeus vannamei | reverse complement strand
TTTTGCAATTCATCGCCCTCTGCAACATCCATCATGTACAAGGTAAGTACATACAAAGATAGAGAAAATATATAAAATAGGCCTATGTATAGTTTCCTCATTACTGGCCGATATTTGCCGGGAAAAGTACGATTTTTTCGAGACCACGTGGCCCTAGAAGCCATTTTTTAATGATCTCAGCAGCTGTATATCTTTAATCATCACAGGTTCTTTGGTATAGAATAGTTACCCTTGTATCTATGTATATATTTATTGATAAATATAAGTACATGCTTGCTTATCGTTTGTATCTTTATGACCACACACAACAAAGAAACTTAAAGATGGTTTATTATGTGTTTATCATTATGGCGACCACAAAAGATTGTAGAATCTATAAAAATAAAATATCCTGGGTGTTTTTTTTTCGGTCAAAATCGCGTTATCTCCATCCCTGCCTCGGGTTTCTCACCTGGATCGGAAATGAGAAAGAAAACGTTTGTAAATCATATGTATGTTACCATTTTCATGTTGTTTCGTGTCCTGGGAAGACGTGTGTGTGTGTGTGTGTGTGTGTGTGTGTGTATGTGTGTGTGTGTGTGTGTGTGTGTGTGTGTGTGTGTGTGTGTGTGTGTGTGTGTGTGTGTGTGTGTGTGTGTGTGTGTGTGTGTGTGTGTGTGTGAAGACTTTGTCAAGGTGTCCGGAACCTCAACTTCTATTTTGAGAATATTTATGATTACCTGTGAAAAATATATATGCTTTCTTTTCGGCGCATATCATTATCATTACTAGTATCATCATAACCATTATCATCATCATTATCAGTATCATCATCATCCATCAGTATCATTATCATTATTATTATCATTTTCATCATATTTATTATTACTATTACTATTATCAACATTATCATTATAATCATTATCATTCCTGGTATTATCATTAACATTATCATCATCATAATCGTCATCATTATCATTATCGTTATTATCATTATTATTACTATTACTATTATCAACATTATCACCGTTATCGTTATGATTACTATTATTACTGTTATTATTAACATTATCATTATCATCATTATTTATTCATTTCCTTTTATTTAAAAAAAAATAACCTAAAAAAAAGGTTTTCCAATAACAGTGTTATTTCACACTATTTACCTTCCTTGATTTTCTGCGGTCTATTCCAGGGCTGAACATCGGCGGAAATTCCCAAGATGAACACTGCACTGCTCACCAGATACACCAATGCCGTTAGTAAGAAGACATACCTCCACGCGGATAGAGTTTGCTGTTGGGAAAAAAAAGAATGTATGCTGGTTACCTTTTGATACGTCGTTTACTGTCCATAGATGGCGCTGGCTCATTACCTTTTTAATTCGTCGTTTACTGTTCATAGATGGCGCTGGCTTATTACCTTTTTAATTCGTCGTTTACTGTTCATAGATGGCGCTGACCTATTACCGATTTAATTCGTCGTTTACTGTTCATAGATGGCGCTGATCTATTACCTTTTTAATTCGTCGTTTACTGTTCATAGATGGCGCTGATGCGTTGGATGTTGCTTGAGCACTGTGGTTCAGGTAGTGATTGTCTTAAATTATATGTAGAGATAAATAATTCGTGTCCCGATGCATATGGTATATGCTGTTCCCGCATACAAACACATACGCAAATAAACACACACACACACACACACACACACACACACGATGAACAGATAGTTTTCAACCAACTATGTATTACATCTTTGATATTTTGTCTAACATCACTGGCCTTAAAGTTACAAATGTGATTTGCTTCTGAATTCCTACTTGTACAGGTAATGGATCATGTCTTAAAAATACAACAGTGAGTTGTCATTGAGTATCAATTTTATCTGGTCAAAAGAAAATCGCAATTATCTACACGGTTTGCCTTTGAATTTCCAGTTACAGAAAGCTGTTCTATCATGAATCATTTTCTCTTAATTTTGAAATGTCTCCATGTAAATGTTCGTTAGAAAACCAAGCTTATCAGACTACCATTCTTATATATATAGTGGGTGTGTAGGTAAGACTGTTATTTTTCTTATTTCAATGTTAGTTCTCTTAATAAAATCAAATTAACCTATAAAATAAAACGCGATAAGTGATATACGCAAACAGAATTTATATCGTTGTACTCTATGGAAAAAATATCGTGTCTTGGTTTAAAAAAGAATAGTTATCCCTGACGCAACCGCAAACAAAGAAGACGGGAAGAATGCAAATACTGTCGAGCGTTATGCTAACAAAGAAAACGGGAATACTAACATTGTCATGCGTTATGATGCCGACGACAAGCGGGGCAAGGAATCCAGGTACAGTGGCGAGACAGTTCGTGAGACCGAACAATGTACCGGCATAATTGGGCGTCAGATCTTGATGGGAGCACATGTACCCTGAGTACATAGCACCTTTAAAGCCCATTGCCATGCACAGTAAAATGATAGTCAAGTCCTTCCGATATCCCACGAAACACAAGCCGACAAGACATAACATCGGTCCACCTGCACCTGTTTTAGAAAACCGAAATAAGCATATAATTAAAAATAACATCCCTTCCAATACATCGGGCAAAACAAAACAAAAAATCCGAATATTTAACGGATCTGTCTTCCCCATTTCGTAATTTTCATCACAGAATCCACAGATAAAATATTTCACCCTTTCTCCGCCCTGGCAACCCAACCCATCAGAACGAGAAATACGTTCATATTCGACGAAGTGAACCAGTACCAGTTACCGAAGAGTGTGGAAATCCTGCGCACGGTTAGAGTGGAGACAGTCCCCGCCTTGGACACGGCAGCAAGGACAGCGCTGAAAAGGAGGTTGAAGAGCAGCATGCACAGGCTAGGCAGCGCCGAGACCACGCCATTCTGTGTTGCGTTTGCGTGTGAGAAAGTTTACTGGTAGATTTTTAAACGTTTTATTTATTATAAACATTTTAATCCCACAAGGAGTTCACCGCTAATAACTTAAGCTATTGACGCAACAGATCATTTTAAATAATTAATCTGTGAAGCCAAGGCGAAGCATGCGTATTATACTTAAGAATTCATGCGCTATCGCAATGGTGCATTCCTGGATACAATGCACCAATAGGTCATTTGGTCTAAGCAGGTAACACATACTGTCAAATACAATGAAGTTTGACCGGGCTTTTTGGTATTTTATATACCCTTAAAAGCTTATATGTAAATATGTATGTATATGTATGTATGTATGTGTGTATATATATATATATATATATATATATATATATATATATATATATATATATATATATATATATATATATATATATAGGATGCACTATAACTCCAGATCTGATGTTTAGGTTGGAACTGATTTAATGATATAATGAATATTCTACTAAGCTTAGATATGAAATAGCTATGATTGTGTAACACCACTATCTTTTAATCCGTATTTAATCCTGTATTTAGTTCCAAATTAACTTTTTTTATACAGTGGATCAAGAAGACAGTAACTACGTATGCCTTACGCTAGCACCGATGTATTTACATGTACATGTGCGTGTACAATCTCTTAAAATGAGACCCATGGGCAACTTTTTCGAGACGGAAGCAACAGTCACAGACGATGAAATGAAGGGAAATAACATAGCAAAACAGCACACCATCCAGATATAATTATACAAACATGAACAACTCTGACTCACAACATAGCAAAACAACACACCATCCAGATATAATTATACAAACATGAACAACTCTGACTCACAACATAGCAAAACAGCACACCATCCAGATATAATTACACAAACATAAACAACTCTGACTCACACTCTTCATGTCGAAACCGAGGACATTGGACAGGAACGACGGCACGACGGTAAGGAAAGTGTACATGCCCCAGTTGCTGCCCACGTGCATGGCTGTCAGCGACCAGACCGGGAGGGACGTCAGCACGGATCGCCATGGGAACTTTGCGTCTTGCCTCGTGACCTGGGTGGTGGGGAAGAAGCTAAAGTCAGGTGCATACAAGGTCAATGGTTGGCGTACACACTCATACACACTTTTTTTAAGACTTTATAGGAAAGTGAGACGTCTTGCATGTCCCACTATTTTTTATTTCTGTCTGTTTGTGTCTTTTTTACACACACATTGTTATTAGCATTATCAACATTATCCCATGTCCGATGTACACTTCATCATAACTATCACCTCCACCAGTATTATCATTATCATATGTATCATTATGATTATCATCACTCATTTTCCTTAATACAATGGAAGCCTAGCACTCTGAACTTACTATTTTGTTCTTTGATAGACATGTAGTTTTCTCTACCACGTCAATTATCATAATTATCGTAGTAATAGAATTAGATTGCAATGAACTCTAAGGCTCCAAGAAACTCGTCCTTTGAACTGACCGTTTTGTTGTTGGACAGGTATGGCGTTTTCTCTCCCACGTCTCCGGTACAGCGAGAGTCAAATCGACTTCCCGAGATAGTATAGTTATTCTGAGCTTCAGGAGTCCCTCGCCCTTGGGAATAATCAAGTCCTCCGTGCTTCTGAAGCTCCACCTTCACCTCCTCGTCAAGTCCTCCGTGCTTCTGATGCTCCCCCTCCACCTTCACCTCCTCGTCCTCCTGCAGAAGCAAGAACCAGAGGGCCACCACAAGGACGCCAAACCCTCCGAAGAAGTAGAAGGTGGAGGGCCACCCCCCGAGGGCGAGGTTGTCGCACAGCCACCCGGACAGCATCAAACTCACCGCGATTCCGACTTGAATACCTTTCGAGGGAGAGAGACACAAGCTGAAATGTCTCCAGTCTTATTTACCTCAGATTCTTATTACGTGAAATGTTACGGCAAATAACCATTCGGCTCGACAAATTCTTTGATCATTGTCGTCCCGTTTCTAAAAATAGCACACACACCAACCTCCGTAAACGAATGAGGTAGATTTGTCCCTTCTCGAGCGTGGCACTCGGAGGGCCAGGAGAGAGGCGAGGGCGGGGAAACACACTCCCTGGAAATCAGTCGAGGAAGCTCTAGACAGAAATGGTATGAGTCGCTGAAATTATAGGATTCAGTATGGTGTCGCATTTACACGATAAAAAATAGAAAAGAAAGAAAACAGATGCGCGCGCACACACACACACACAAACACACACACACACAAACACACACACACACACACACACACATTCCTTTCCTGAAACGCTCTACCTCCGTGGCGCCCCTGAGAACCAAGACGGCCAAGAAGAGGCTGGTGGCGAGGGCGGCGCAGAGGGGCGCGAGCAGCGTAAGCAGGGCGGTGAGCAAGGCGCCCATCCCGACCACCCATTTCCCGCCCATGGTCTCAGCCAGACGCCCGCCCAGGGGATTGGTAAGGGCGTAACCATAGTAACAAGCCCCCAGGATCTGCCCCTGGGTGTGCTCGTCCCAGGAAGCGTCTCCTCTCTGAAGGGGGGGGGGGAGCCATTGTTATTTGTCTATTCATTTACCTGCTTGTTTTATTGTTATCATTATCATTAAAATTATTGTTATCATCATTATCACTATAATCATTATCATCATTATCACTATAATCATTATCATCATTCTAGTCATTATCATTATAGTCATTATCATCATTATAGTCATTGCTGTTATTATTATTATCATCATTATCAATTAAATGAGTGTATCCACTATGACATTAGATGCTACACGTCGAGTCATGCATGCAATCTTTCACACGTGTAATAATACTACTGCAATAAATACACTCGTCTTAAAATAAATAAATAAATAAATAAATAAATAAATAGAAATAAAAATAAAACGTCTTGCTAACCCCAAGAGACGTTTTCTGTAAATACTGGTTGTTATGGTGAGTTATAACTCTTGATGTATTATCCTGTTGTTGATCCTGGACCATCGCCACTATAACGATGGAAAGACTGACTCTTGTAGCCGTGAGTGTGGCCACAATAGTCCATGCTAGGAGACTCAGGGTATGGTGCTCTCTCCACGCACCGCAAAACCCTGCATAGTACAAATAAGTCATAAGTCAAACAAACAAACCCCTGCATAAGTCAAACAAATAAAACAAACTGGAATATAATGCGTGGTTACGTTTGCAAGGAAGGAGTTTCGTACTATCACTGTCAAGGGCGGTTTTGAAAAAAAGGGAAAACTGCCTCTAGTCTGAGCGAAGGATTGCATTCTGGGAGGAAATTTCAGTGAAAGAAATCGCGGCTTGGAAACTGTGAATTGGATTTACGGTTTGTTAAAGTTATGCGAGGCCCGACCCAACGAAAATTCGTATATATTCCGACATCCATATACCCAGAAATAAATGCTTATCAATTCAACAGACATATACACATTTATCTATCCATCTATCCGGTAGATATACATGTCTAGACTGATAGATATACACTTCTTTCTTATATACATGTCCGCATACAGGAATATTCAATGGGCCGGTCCTCGCTTAGTTTAACCCGGCCGTTAGTTACTACTCTACAGGCGCTGTCACACTAGCACTTTTTCCGTCAATTTTTTGACAATTTTCTGAAATTTTGTCAATTTTTGAGCGAATTGTCGATTTTCCAGTCAGACGATAATGATCGTTTCCGTCTGAAAACCTTTCCGTCAACTTTTTTCAGCCAAGCATAGTCAAATCAAGAGTTATATTCGAGAATGTCTGTATTTATGTTAAATAAAATTGTCAAAAAATTGGCGGAAAAAGTGGCTAGTGTGACAGCACTTTAAGATACGAAGTCGCCCGTCTGGAAGTGTTCATAGGCCTATTGCGTTCAAGGTCTATATAAGTACTTATATAGGCCTATTGCGTTAGCTCACTTTTACTTATAACATCGTCATCCATATGTTCACTTTTATGCACTCTATCTAATCATTGCAATGCTGTATAAACAAATGAAAAACAACAACAATAACAACAAGCGAAGGAAAATAAAGGAGAGAAAAAACAAACAAACGAAGAAACAAGAAACAGACGAAGGAAAATAAAGAAAAAAAGAAACATTAAACGAAGAAAAAAGAGAAAAAAAACGAGGAAAATGAGAAAATAACAAATAGGGGAAAAGTAATATGGAAAAACAAACACACAGACGAAGGAAAAGAGAAATGTAAGAAACGAAAAAGAATAAAAATGAAGTAAAAAAATTAACGAAGAACATAAGAAATAGAGGAAACGAAAAAAAAAAAGAAAAAACAAACAAACGAAAAAATGGAAGAATAACAAAGAAAAAGAAAAAAACGAATAAAAAGGAAATATATGAATCAAAGGCAAACAAAGAAATATAACAAATGAAGAAATGACAAACAAAGAAAAAGTAAAAACTAAGCAATAAAAACAACAAGCGAAGTCAAACAGAAAAACAAACAAACCAAAAAAGAAAAAGGAACTAAGAGAAAAAAATAAAAAACAAATGAAAAGAAAAAAAGTACAAGAAACAAAAATGAGAGAAAAACAAAAGAAGAAGAAGAAGAAAACAACAAACGAAGAAAAA
>NC_091569.1:40353793-40361293 GCF_042767895.1 Penaeus vannamei | reverse complement strand
AATATCAGCAACATGGAACTTTTAGGCAGAATTATGGTTTTATTGACATTAACTATAGTACACACTGTATGTATGCTTGTATTCAATAAGCAAATAATTCACTTCCATCCACATCGGCTCAGTAAGGTGGATTAAGCCAGGATGGTTAGGGTTCAGTTCAGTTCAATTCAGGTTCATTTAGAGGCAGAGAATGAGTGTCTGTTTCCTGTCGTAGAGTTTCTTCACAATAGCTAGTGTTATGTTGTCTGGTTTGGCCGTTGTCTATTGTGCAACTTGTGACTGCACTTTTCTCAGGATGGCCCAGCTGTAGATATTGGAGTGGGAGATTGGGTATTGTAAAAGATCTGTTATTAAGGATTTAAGGTTAATTTGTGATGGAGATGGTAGAGAGGGAAAATCTTTTAGAATCGTCTGCTTTACTGAGTGGTGTAATTAATTTTCTTGTCACTCCATATTCCTTGAACTTGACATTTTCCGTACATCACAAAACAAGGAAGAAATTTAAATAGATACTGGAAAATTTTTGATTGTAGTTATAAACTGATAGATAAAATGATAGTGACACTTTTGCATCCTTTATACATCAGAACATTTCACCCTGGATGCATGTACGTGCACCATTTTCTGTCGTTGGTGTGAGACCACAGTTTCAATAGGCTCCTGGATCCTCCTGAAAATGAAATCCAGTAGGATTTTGAAATTGTTGGCTGTTTGTTTTGGTGAATGTTATTGTTCCTGTATTTACCACTCTTATGAAGATGATTATTATTGCAATTGTTAGGTTGTTATTGTTGTTATTGTCATTGTCATTTTTGTGGTTGCTTTGTTATTATTATGTTATTCATATTAGCTATATCATTCAGCTGTCACGGTAGTTGTTAGTATTTTTGCCCCTTTTTTCTTGTTTCCTATGATGTAACTTTTAACTGATATATTTCAAATATTATAGCTTTTTGTTTGTTTTGCATGTTATGCATATACATTTTAGCTGTACTGGCTTGTGTTGTATACTACATCTAAATACATTACAGAATTTAGACTTTAGAAATTTCCATTATTATTTTTTACTAATAACATTACTTTGATCTCAGTGACCTGCGTCAGGCAAGAGCCCGGCTCTTGGAACTCTTCCCAGATGCCAATCATGAGATCGACGTGGTGGAGCCAGCACTGACGCTCTACCTTGCCCTGCTGCGAGGTCTCATCGAAGCACCAGAGGGCTCTGACTGGAGCAAGCTGAGGCATTCTGTGCGCTTCCGTTGGACCCACTCCATGCTGGGCAACTCTCCTGAGTAAGCTTACTTTAGGAGAATCAGATTGTAATTTGATTGTACTGGGTACTGAAACTGAATTAACTGCCATATTTAGCTGATAAGAATTTGAAGACAAAGAGAATTTTGTTCCAGTCATAGACTTGGGATGGAATTACTTTGTAATAGCTTTTTTTCGCGTAAACAGGGCTCACTTTGATGCGATATTCGAGCTTGTGTCAGTGCTTCAGAATGCAGCGTTTTGGTATATGAAGCATGCAAGCAAGGTGGCTGCTCAGGAAGAGTAAGTCTATTTCTTTATGATGTAACGATTCATCATTTTGGAGACAGTAGTATAATCTGGCAATTATAAGGTATTGTATATTTTTCTGACTATATAAGGCAGGTGGCCATCCTATTCAAAACTAACGAAACCCAGCTATAAAACTCCACACTATGCCTTTATCTAACCAGAGTGAGCATGGATGAAGCCAAGATCGTCCATCGTAGCCTTCGTCGTGGCGCAGGACTCCTGAAGTACGCCCAAGAGGAATGGGTGAACAAACTCCTTGAGACTCCCAAGGCAGGGAGTGATGGGGACCCCAGAGTACACACAGCCTACCTCAACCAGGCTACAGCAGAAGCCCAAGAAGGTAGGGTCTTCTGTGGAGCTAGATTTAGAAATTGATTTACCATTAAAGGGACCTCTTATATTTCAAAAAGAAAAAGAAAAAGAAAACTGGACCAAAAATAGAAATAACAAAAACAAAAACATTTATATAAACTTTTAATTGTGCAAATAAGGTCCAATGTATGGTAAATTTGTTGCATGTATTGGTGCAAAACGAAACATCGTGCTTGTGATTCCCATGCATTTATTGTCACTATTATTATTTAGAATAAGTACTCCCAATAATTGTAGTTCATAGGGAAACATGATAAAGATTCTATGTATTTACAGTGACAATAGCTCGAGCTGTGGAGTTAAAGCACAATCCTGGATTGATTTCTGCACTTTCAAACGAAACTGCCAAAATGTTTACAACAGCGGCTGATTCCATCACATCACTGGATGAGAAGACATTTGGCCATTGGACGAAATATTTACGATTAAAAGCAGCTTTCTATTCAGCATATGTAAGAACAGATTTTACTCATTTTCTTTGTATGTGAATATATGTGTGTGGGTACATATAAGTGTGTATCTGTGTGATACATTTCAGTGAGTGTGTCTGATTGTAGGTGCATGTGTGTGTGTACTTAGGAGTGTGTGTGATTGTAACTGCATGTCTGTATGTGTATGTGTATGTGTGTGTGAAGTAATGTATCTTTTTATGTATTCATTTACATCATCTCCATAGTAAACAGTACACTAGAACTGGTCTTGATGTTTCCCTTAGGCTTACAATTATGCTGGAGAAAACATGCTGAACCAGGACAAATGCGGAGACGCCATCCGCTCACTGCAAGAATCCAAAAAGAGTGAGTATGGCATTCTTTTGGGTCATTTTGTGTTGCTTGCCGATATTGCCCTATTGCTTGATATTTTCTGTCTAGAGAACCTTTCTTTTTGTTATATATTTTTTTTTGTGCTATATACAAAGAAGTATTTGCTAAAATTATTGGTTTGTGAATATTTACCTTTGCTGCATTGCAAATTTAAGTAGTAGTATTGATTGTTTGTGTAATGCTACATCTAGCAATCATTGTGCATATGATGTCAGATGTTTGCTTTTCTTACTTATGTTTGGTCGATACTTTTGTATAATTTTGAATTAGATGATCATGATGATTAGAATGACCTGCATTAGTTGTATCTATCCGTATCACATTTGGGTATAACAATTAAAGAAAAAGAGAAGCAGATGAGAATACAAATGGTGGGAAGGATAAAAGTAAAAGGAACAAATCCATTTTTAACCCAAAAAGGAAAGAGAAGAGAGTCAAGGAATAAATGAAAAGCCCAAAAGACACCAGTAAATAAGGAGAAAAACTAGGGGGTAAAATAACAGATTACATTCTAAGGGTTTTGCACCACATGCCTCAGCCTGAGACCTTTTAAAGATGTAAGAAAATTTCAACTGTGAAATACTCATTGTGTCTCCTACAACAATGTATATCATGGTGTGGTTTGAGGTCTCTCTCTCTCTCTTCTTTATTAGAATAAGAAGCAAAAAATGGGCCATGTGGTCCTGAATGTCATATGTTTTGGTTAGATATTGAAGAACTTTCAAAATCTAATCAAGTGCATATGTTCTTAGATAAAAGTATGCAATACTTCTATCACATTTTCTTTTTTGGTTTGTACTAACTGTATAATATTGAGATGGCTATTTAGTTCTTCTTAATCATTCCTTGATGCTACTTCCGTAATGATGACCATCTCTGTTTTTATTTTACCCTTTTGCAGATTATGAACTGGCCGCAGAAATGTGCAAGGAATATGGCCAAACCAAAGGGCCGGGTACACAGGCAAAGCCAGAGAAACATCAGTTCTTCCGCCGTATTGCTCCCATCATTGCAAGGACCTTGGAGAAGTGTGAAAGAGAGAATGGGATGATGTAAGTTGAAATAAGATCTGCAGGGAAAGAATTATTTTTTTGGTATATTATTTTCTGTGTCCCTGCCATGTGCCATGTGTTTATATACCCAAATTGGATTATGGATGATTCCAGGAATAGCATCCAATCAGGCAGTGCTGACAGTGCCAGTATTAAGCTTGTGTATAAGGGCTCTGCCTTGCCTTCAGTAGGTTATCACAGACATAAAACTTATGAAAATCAGTCAGTTTACTGTTTCAAGTATTATTTCTTACAATTTATTAAACCTTTTTCAGGTCATAGAATGAACAGTTTTATAGATATTCCTTCTTTTCATATTTGCAAATGTTGAACTACAAAGGATTGTTTCTCTGCAGCTATCACCAGAAGGTCCCTTACGACCCCCCCCAGCTGGAACTCAGAGCCACATATGGCTTAGTCTCGCCTGATGACTACACCCTCCCCCCTGCGGCTCCTCTCTGGTCACCAGTCACCTACGCGGCCTTTGACCTTACCAAGAACCTCGCAGAAGACGCCGGTGCTAACTCGGTCAGTGTTTCAGGCCCTTAGATAGGTGTCCTTTGAGTGAGTTTGTTGTATGTGCTTCTGTGTATGTGTGTTTGTGGTGCTGGGAAGGGTCTATGTATTCAGAATGAAGATGGTTTGATGTTCTCTGTTTTGAAGTTGCGCTTTGTTAATTGGAGGGGAGGTGTGTTTATATGATGAGAGGTTAAGATGGTTTTATAAAGGTGTTTGAATGCCTGTGTTAGGCTTTGATAGGTGGAGATGTTAATGTTATTGTTTCAGGTAATCTGATATATATATATATATATATATATATATATATATATATATATATATATATATATATATATATATATATATATATATATATATATATATATTTGTGTGTGTGTGTGTGTGTGTTGTAATTTTTTTGTGTGTCTATGTGTTTACGTATGTTTTTCTGTATATGAGTTTGCATGTACTACAATGATTATTAATTTTCGGAATTGATAATAGAGAATGATATTGCTCATCTTGACCCCTATATAATTTGTATCTCTCTGACTGTGATGCATATTAGGACAATTCATGTTTGGCAATTTCCAAAGTGAGTACCTTCAAGTGTGTCTAATGCTTTCTGGCATAATCATGGGTTTTTACCAGAGCTCAGAATAAGCAGGACCCCAAGTCTGCCTCGAGAGCTAATGCCTCCTGGAAGCCCGATGGCGCGTGTAAGGTGGGCTGGTTAAAGTGCTCAGGTGTAGTACATTGGTTCTTTAGACTGCATAGGCTTAGAGTGTATATCCAGAATGGGAGATTATGTAGAGAATTATGCTTTGTGTGTAGTATGCTAGTCTAAGTGCACTATTTTGAAAATGGGTCTTGATATCTAACTAGCAGTGTCTTTAGTATTAGAAATGCCAGGTGCCTCTGCAGATCAAAGTTTGCAAATGTTATTCTTACTTACGAGTTATTGTTACCGTGCAGTAATATCGGGAATGTTATGTACAATACTTTACAAAAGATACAAAATAATAATCTAAACAGAAATGACATGCTTCAAGTTAAGGCTTTAGCTGATATAAGTGTTATTATATTATGTAAGTCATATTTACTTCCTTGTTAGTTTTTTTTTTCTCAGTATCCACTTCATATAGTATTTGGAGATGTAAAGAACAATCCTGTGCAAGTGAGGAGAGAAACATGAGAAGATATTTATCAGGGTCAGAGCAGGACTTAGTTGATTTGGATTTCTTGTAAACAGTGGTAATGTCATTGTCATAGTCCAGTTAGAAATAGTGGGTGATTAAAATAAAAGATTGATAAATGATATGATCAACGTTATAAGCAGAAAAGTATTCAATATTTTCAGTCAGATGCCAGTTCTTTTCATTAGTTGCACCAGTTTCTTACAAATGATATAGTTTGCCCATGTAAAACAGTTGATGTGAATAAATGATCACATCTGACAAGGTCTCGCCTGATGACTGCTTTCTAGGATGTTGCAGACATTATTGCAGATTTACAGGCAGTAAGATGCTCAAGTGACCATGGATTAACATAGCAATTGATTTGCATAGTGAAACGTGTATGTCCTTTATTGTTATCAGATTTTTTTTTCTATGTTCCTGTTTTTTTATTTTATTTATTTATTTATTTATTTATTTATTTATTTATTTTTATTTATTTATTTATTTATTTTTTTTTTTGTCCAGGAGTTTGCATTACTTGAATACAATTTTCTCTGAATTACAGAAGTCTGCCCAGAAAGCAGAAGGGGATCTGCCGCCAGTCAAGGAAGCCGACATCCACCAGTCATCCAAGGACCACAAAAACAACAGTGGATGCTCCGTGATGTAGCCTCTCTGTGTGTGGACGGTTGCCATGAGTGATTGTAGGTCATGACTCATGGTTATGTATTTTTTTTTCTTTTTTTGTGGGGGGGAGGGGGGGGTTAGGATTTAGAAATGTATCACCTGTAGAGAGAATGTCTTGGAAATGACGTTAATTTTCTACTTGTCTTTGAGAGGTGAATTAATGTTTACTTAAACTTATTTCTAGATACTTTGTGGCAAGATTGTTTTTACTTGCCCTAGCCTAACCAAAGGTAGAAAAAAATATGTGTGTATTCCAGATGTGATTATTATGTACATGAATTTTGAAAAATTATGATTATAATTATTATTATTGTTGTCCTTCAGCTATAAGCCATTTGCTGTTGTACTAAGATTTGAGAAAAGCATCAAGGGAATAGATGAAAAAACTCACACATGCACTTGCAGATGTATTGTGGAAAATAATCACATTTTCAATATGTACATCACGTTAGATTTTATAGAAATTTAATTTCAATGTAATTACTATGTTATAGAACCAGGGAGAAAGAGGATTATAACAAGTTAAAAGGAAGGAAATTTCCAGAGGTTGTATATGGTAATCTGATGCATAATTTTTCACTTTAAGCATATTTCGAAAACATCCAAATATATCATACACTCTTATTTTTTATTCATCGTAATAATGTATTCATCTTAATCTATTCCTTTTGTAGTGAACTTGATTTGGTAATTTGTTATGATTTGTCATTACAATTCAAGCTTGGAGAAGGCCTACAACTTCATAATCTTTTCATTGACCAATACTCATTATGATTGTGTTCCGTTTTAATGCACAGTACAATTCCAATAACACAGCATTTCCTTCTGTTGGTTTGACATCTCCCATTGTCACTACAATCACTAGTGGAAGTAGTTACTGATGTGAGCAGAGATAAAGGATATGGTCATTCTTTGACAGAAAGAACGCAATTCTATATGTTTAGGTATCAAGTAATTTGTGGAATGTGAGATATAAAGTGCAGTCATAAATGACTGCTACTTTTCATTATCTATAACACATAATATGAGGTATGAAAGACACTAAAGTGATTACTGCTAAACTATATTTTAAACTTATAAATGGTAATCAGGGCCAGATATTTGAGGGAAATAATCCATCTCATATATTTTGTAAAATGAAGAAAATATTTGAAGGCTTCATATGAACACCATTTTGAGTGACATTGATAAGAGACATCTTGTTTTATGGTGTCGTCTTAATCTGGTTCTAGACATGTTAGTTAATGTTTCCGTAACACACCCAGCAACGAGAAAGAAAATGGCCAAATTTTTATTTTCTTGGGTCAAATGATGTTCAGGCAAATA
>NC_091569.1:40326293-40343793 GCF_042767895.1 Penaeus vannamei | reverse complement strand
ATATAGAGAAATATATATATATATATAGAGAAAATATACAGAGGGAGAGAGAGGAGACAGAGTGGGAGAGTGGAGAGAGAGATATATAGAGAGAGAGAGAGAGAGAGGGAGGAAAGGAGAGGGAGAGAGAGGGAGGGAGAGAGATGGGAGAGGAGGAGAGAGAGACAAATAGACATATATATATATATATATATATAGAGATAGACAGATATATATATATATATAGAGGTAGAGAAAGACAAGAAAGATTTACAGACGGATGAGGAAAGGAAAACAACAAAGAGACACAGAGATACTGAAAGTGCAGAAAGGGAGGGAAAAGAGAGACATGGTTGCAAAACGAAAAAACAAGCGAACAACTTTGCTCATCTTGTATTCACATTTTCTCCATATCCACTGTATCCTATTTATTTAACTTCTTTGCATGACTTCCAAAACAGGAATAAAACTCCTCCCATGAGGTGCATCCATGATGGAAAACTAAAGAAAAGATCCTGTTTTGCACTTCTCTCTCTTATTCCATTTTTCCTTCTTCTTTTTCTGAGCTCAAACTCAGAGGTTTTTTTTCCCTGTTGATTCTAGATGATGTGGAGCAGAGTGGCAGCAGGAGTTGATTCCAGCTGTTAAAGAGTTTAACAAACCTCAAAGGTGCAGAACACGTTTGCTGGCACTGCCCCAGCATGGGCTGGAAAGGGGAGGGAAGTAACCAGAAGGATTACAGCCAGTGACAGTGCAGATGGTTTCTCTCTTGCACAGTCTTTCTCGCTCTCTCTCTCTCTCTCTCTCTCTCTCTCTCTCTCTTCCTCTCTCCCTCTCTCTCTCTCTCTCTCTCTCTCTCTTTCTCTCCCTCTCCCTCTCTCTCTCCCTTACTTTCCTCCCTCCTCCTTCTCTCTCCACCTTCCTCTCCCTCTATTCTCCATCTATCTCTCCTCTCTCTCTCTCTCTCTCTCTCCTCCCTCCTTCCTCCTCCCTCCCTCTCTCTTTCTCTCTCTCTCTCTCCCTCCCCTCTCCCTCCCCTCCCTCCCTCTCCCTCTCTCTCCTCCCTCCACCTTGTCCTCCCTCCTCCCCTCCTCCCTCTCTTCTCTCTTCTCTCCTTCTCCCTCCTCCCTCTCCCTCTCTCTCTCCCTCCCTCCCTCTCTCCTCTCTCTCCCTCCCTTCCACCTTGTCCTCCCTCCTCTCTCCTCCCTCCTCTCCCTCTCCCTCCCTCCCCCCTCTCCCTCCCTCCCTCCTCTCTCCTCCCTCCCCTCTCTCCTCCCTCCCTCCCTCTCTCCCTCCCTCCACCTTGTCCCCTCCCTCCCTCTCCCTCCCTCCCTCCCTCTCCCTCTCTCTCCTCCCCTCTCTCCCTCCCTCCCTCCTCTCCCTCTCTCCCTCCTCCCCCCCTCTCTCCTCCCTCCCTCCCTCTCCCTCTCTCTCCTCCTTCCTCCTCTCCCCTCCTCCCTCTTCTCTCCCTCTCTTCCACCGGGCCATCTTCCTGTCCTTCCTCTCCCTCCCTCCCTCCCTCTCCCTCTTCTCTCCTCCCCTCTCTCTCCCTCCCTCCCCCCCCTTCCCTTCTCTCCCTCCCTTCTCCCTCCTCTCCTCTCTCCTCCCTCTCTCCCTCTCCTCCCCTCTCTCTCCCTCCCTTTCCCACCTTGTCCTCCTGTCACTCATCTTCCTCTTTTTTCTCTCCTTCTCTCCTCTCTCTCCCTCCCTTTCTTTCCTTCCTTTCCTCTTTCTTTCCTCCCTTTTCCTTCTCTCTTCTCTCTCTCCTTCTCTTTCCTCTCTTCTCTCTCTTCCCTCCCCCCCCTCTCTCTGGCTGGAGTGGAGCAGCACCCGGGTGCTGGGCCCTTTTCCTGCCCTACCGGCCCTTGCACGCCGGGACCCTCTTCCCGCCAGCCTCCAGGCCTAGAGCCTCCAGGGGGGATGAGAGGAGATCGGCGTCCAAGGGCTGGTGGGGGGGGGGGGAGGAGGGCAGCCCTTCAGCGCCGAGACCTTCCTCCTCCTCCGCTTAGAATCATCCTCTGCAGCCCAAAGGGGAAGAGAGGGAATCGGCGTCCAAGGGCAGGACCGGCTGCTGGCCCCTGAGCGCCGAGACCTTCCGGGAAGAGCGGGGGGGGGGGGGAGAGGGAGGGAGAGGGAGACAGGGAGAGGGGGGGAGGGAGAGAGAGAGAGAGAGAGGAGAGAGGGAGAGAGAGAGGGAGAGAGAGAGAGAGAGAGAGAGAGAGGAGAGAGAGGGAGGGAGGGGAGGGAGAGGGAGAGGGAGAGGAGAGAGACAGGGAGAGGGGGAGGAGGGAGAGGGAGGGAGGGAGAGAGATGGGAGGGAGGGAGGAGAGAGGAGAGGGAGAGGGAGAGGGAGAGGTAGGGAGAGAGGGAGGGAGAGGAGAGGGAGAGGGAGAGAGAGGAGAGGGAGAGGGGGAGGGGAGGGAGAGGGAGAGGGAGAGGGAGAGGGAGAGGGAGGAGGGAGAGAGAGAGAGAGAGGGAGGAGAGGGGAGGGGAGGGAGAGGGAGAGAGAGAGAGAGAGGAAGAGAGAGAGAGAGAGAGAGAGGAAGAGAGAGAGAGAGAGAGAGAGGAAGAGAGAGAGAGAGAGAGAGAGAGAGAGAGAGAGAGAGAGAGAGAGAGAGAGAGAGAGAGAGAGAGAGAGGGAAAGACAAGAAAAAACAGACGGAGAGGAGAAAGGAGAACAAGAAAGAGATACAGAGATACTGAAAGAGAAAGAGAGGGAAAAAAAGAGAGACAGAGCAAAACGAAAAAAAACAAGTATGAACTAGAATTCTCTATCTGCATCTATATTTTCTCCATATCCACTTAATCTTGCTTTATTTAACCTCTTGCATGACTTCCAAAACAGGAATAAACTCCTCCCATGAGGCATCCATGACAACCAGTGAAAAAGATCCGAGCTTTTGACTTCTCTCTTTTATTCCATTTTTTCCTTCTTCTTTTTCGAAAATTAAACTCAATATGTTTTTTTTTTCCTGTTGATCTTAGATGATAAGAGGCAGAGTGAAAGCAGGAGTTAATTCCAGCGGTTGGTGTGTTTAACAAACCTCGTGCTGCAGAATGACGTCAAGCCGGCATCGCCCTTGCATGGCTGGAAAGGGGAGGGAAGGACCGGGGTATTTACACAGTGACAGGCAGATGGATTCTCTCTTGCACAGTCTTTCTCTCTCTCTCTCTCTCTCTCTCTCTCTCTCTCTCTCTCTCTCTCTCTCTCTCTCTCTCTCTCTCTTTCTCTCCCTCTCCCTCTCTCTCCCTTACTTTCCCTCCCTCCTCCCTCTCTCCACCTTCCTCTCTCCCTCTATCTATCTATCTTCCTCTCTCTCTCCTCTCTTCCTTCCTTCCTCTTTCCTTCCTCCTCCCTCCCTCCCTTCTTCTCTCTCTCTCTCCCTCCCCCTCTCCCTCCCTCCCTCCCTCTCTCCTCCTCTCCCTCCCTCCACCTTGTCCTCCCTTTCCCTCCCTCCCTCCCTCTCTTTCCTTCTTTCTCTCTCTCCCTCCCCCTTCTCCCTCTCTCTCTCTTCCTCCCTCCCTCTTCCTCTTCCTTCTCTCTCCCTCCACTATTTGTCCCTCCCTCCCTCCTCCTCCCTCCCTTCCTCCCTCTCCTTCCTTCTCCCTCCCTCCCCTTCTCTCCCTCCTTTCCTCCCTCTCCTCCCTCCCCTCCCTCCTCTCTCCCTCCCTCCACCTGTCCTCCCTCCCTCTCCCTCCCTCCCTCCCTCTCCCTCTCTCCCTCCCCCTTCTCCCTCCCTCCCTCCCTCCTCCCTCTCTCTCCTCCCTCCCCCTCTCTCCTCCTCCCTCCCTTCCTTCCTTTTCTCTCTCTTTTTCCCTCCTCTTTTCCTCCTCTCCTTCTCTTTAGCCCTCCTGACCTGCCCTCCGTTTTCCCTCCTCCTCCTTCTTTCCTTCCTCTCCCTTCCTTCCTTCTCCTCCTCCCCCTCTTCCTTCCTCCTTCCTCTTCCTCCCTTCCTCTTCTCCTTCCTCTTCCTCTCTTTCTCTCTCCCTTCCCCCCCTCTCTCTCTGGCGGGAAAAGGAAGGTCTCGGCGCTGGAATTCTTCTGCCCTACCGGCCCTTGCTGCACGCTTGGGACCTCTTCCTGCCAGCCTTCCAGGCCTAGATACTTCCGGTGGGGGATGAGAGGAGACTGGAAAACCAAGGGCTGGTGGGGGGATAGAGCAGCCCTTCAGCGCCGAGGGACCTCTCCTCCTCCTCCGCCAGAATCATCCCTCTGCAGCCCAGGGGGCAAGAAGAGGGAATTCAAGGTCCAAGGGCAGGAGACCGGCTGCTGGCCCCTGAGCGCCGGAGACCTTCCAGGAAGACCAGGTAGGGGGAGAGGGAGGGAGAGGGAGACGAGAGAGAGGGGGGAGGGAGAGAGAGAGAGAGAGGAGAGAGAGGGAGGGAGGGAGGTGGGGGAGAGAGGAGAGAGAGAGAGGAGGAGAGAGGGAGGAGGGAGGGGAGAGGGACAGAGAGAGAGGGAGAGGGAGAGAGAGAGAGGAGGGGGAGGGAGGGAGAGGGAGGGAGGGAGAGAGAGGGAGGGAGGAGGGAGAGGAGAGGGAGAGGGAGAGGGAGAGGGAGGGAGAGAGAGAGGGAGGGAGAGGGAGAGGGAGGGAGGGAGGGGAGAGAGAGAGAGAGAGAGGAGAGAGAGGGAGGGAGGGAGGGAGAGGGAGAGGAGAGAAAGAGAGAGTGGGAGAGGGGGGGAGGGAGAGGGAGGGAGGGAGAGAGAGAGGGAGGGAGGGGAGGGGAGAGGGAGAGGGGAGAGGGAGAGAGAGAGGGAGGGGAGGAGAGGGAGAGAAGGGGGGGAGGGAGGAGGGGAGAGGGGGAGAGGGAGAGGGAGAGAGACAGGGAGAGGGGGGAGGGAGAGGGGAGGGAGGGAGAGAGGAGGGAGGGAGAGAGGAGAGGGAGAGGGAGAGGGGAGAGAGAGAGGGAGGGAGGGAGAGGGAGAGGAAGAAGGAAGGAGGGAGGGAGCGAGGGAGGGAGATGGAGAGGGAGGGAGAGAGAGAGAGAGAGAGAGGGAGAGAGAGAGAGAGGAAGAGAGAGAGAGAGAGAGAGAGAGGAAGAGAGAGAGAGAGAGAGAGAGGAAGAGAGAGAGAGAGAGAGAGAAAGAGAGAGAGAGAGAGAGAGAGAGAGAGAGAGAGAGAGAGAGAGAGAGAGAAAGGGAAAGACAAGAAAAAACAGACGGAGAGGAGAAAGGAGAACAAGAAAGAGATACAGAGATACTGAAAGAGAAAGGGAGGGAAAAAGAGAGACAGAGCAAAACGAAAAAAAAAACAAGTGAACGAATTCTCATCTCGTATCTATATTTTCTCCATATCCACTTAATCTTGCTTTATTTAACCTCTTGCATGACTTCCAAAACAGGAATAAACTCCTCCCATGAGGCATCCATGACAACCAGTGGAAAAGATCCGAGCTTTTGACTTCTCTCTTTTATTCCATTTTTTCCTTCTTCTTTTTCGAAAATTAAACTCAATATGTTTTTTTTTTCCTGTTGATCTTAGATGATAAGAGGCAGAGTGAAAGCAGTTGTTTTGATTCCAGCGGCTGGTGTTAAAAGCCAATAAAACCTCGTGCTGCAGAATGACGTCAAGCCGGCATCGCCCTTGCATGGCTGGAAAGGGGAGGGAAGGACCGGGGTATTTACGCAGTGACAGGCAGATGGATTCTCTCTTGCACAGTCTCTCTCTCTCTCTCCCTCTCTCTCTCTCTCTCTCTCCTTCTCACGTCTCTCATTCTCTCGCTTTCCTTCTCCTTCTCCCTCTCTCTTCCTGTTCCTTCCTCTCCTCCTCCTTTCTCTTCCTCTCTTTCCTTCCTCTTCCTCTCTTCTTCCTCCTCCTCCTTCCTTCTTCCTGCTTTCTCCTTCCTTCTTCCTTCTCTCCTCCTCCTTCCCTTTCCTTCCTCCCTCCCTCCCTTCCTCCTCCTCCTCCCTCTCTCTCCTCCTCTCCTCTCTCTCCCTTCCCTCCCTCCTCCCTCCTCCCTCCTTCTCTCCTTCCTCTCCTCCTCCTCCCTTCTCCCTCCCTCCCTCTCCCTCCCTTCCTCTCCCTCCTCTCCTCCCTCCCTCCCTCCCTCCCTTCCCTTCTCTCCTCCCTCTCCCTCCCTCTCCTCCTCCTCTCTCTTCTCTCCTTCCCTTCCTTCCCTCCTCCTCTTCCTTCCTTCTCCTCTTCCTTCCTCCTCCTCTTCCTTCCTTCCTTTCCTTTCCTTTCTTTCCTTCCTTCCTTCCTCTCTTCCCTCCCCCTTTCTCCTCTCTCTCTTCTTCTCTCTCTCTCTCTCTCCGTCGTCTCTTTCTCCCTCCCTCCCCAACTCAACTTCTTCCTCCCTTCTCTTCCTCCCTCCTCCCTCTCCCTCCTCCGTCAGTCTTCTTTCTTCCTCCCTCCTCCTCCAACTTCCTCCCTTCCTTCTCTTCTCTCCTCCTCTCCTCTTTTCCTCTTCTTCCTCTCTTCTCTTCCCCCTCTCTCTGGCGGAAGAGGAGGAAGGTTTGGGCGCGGAAGGGCCAGCAGCCCCACCGGCCCTGCCAGCCCTTGCACGCCGATTCCCTCTCTCCCCCTTTGGGCTCTGTGCCTGGCGGGCGGAAGAGGAAGGTCTCGGCGCTCGAGCGCAGGTGGGGGGGGGGGAAGGGCCAGCCCCTGAGCGCCGAGACCTTTCCTCCCGCCAGCCTCCAGGGGAAGAGAGGAGATCGGCGCTCAGGGGCTGGCGGGAAGGAAGGTCTCGGCGGTGAAGGATGGCAGCCCTTGGACGCCGAGACCTTCCTTCTGCCAGAGAGAGGGAGGGGGTGAGAGACTGACGGAGAGGGAGAGGGAGGGGTGGGAGAGAGAGAGGGAGAGGGAGAGAGAGAGGGAGAGAGGGAGGGAGAGAGGGAGGGAGAGAGGGGAGAGGGAGGGAGAACGAGGTGGAGGGAGGGAGAGAGAGGGAGAGGGAGAGGGAGGGAGAGGGAGAGGGGAAAGGGGAGAGGGAGGGAGGGAAAGGGGAGGGAGGAGCAAGGTGGGAGGGAGTGTGAGAGAGAGGGAGAGGGAGGGAGGGAGGAGAGAGAGAGGGAGAGGGAGAGAGAGAGAGGGAGAGGGAGAGAGAGAGGGAGAGAGGGGAGGGAGAGAGGGAGAGGGAGGGAGGGGACAAGGTGGAGGGAGGGAGAGGGAGGGAAAGGGAGGGAGGGAGGGAGAGGGGGAGGGAGAGAGAGAGGGGGGGGAGGGAGGGGAGGGAGAGGGGGAGGAGGGAGAGAGGGAGGAGGAGGGAGGGAGAGTAGAGGAGGGAGAGGGAGAGAGAGAGGGAGAGAGGGAGGGAGAGAGGGAGAGGGAGGGAGGACAAGGGGTGGAGGGAGGGAGAGAGAGGGAGAGGGAGGGAGGGAGAGAGAGGGAGAGGGAGAGAGAGAGAGAGAGAGGGAGGGAGAGAGCAGAGGGAGGGAGGACAAGGTGGAGGGAGGGAGAGAGAGGGAGAGGGAGGGAGGGAGGGATGAGAGGGAGGGAGAGAGAGAGTGGGAAGGGGGAGGGAGGGAGGGAGAGGGGGAGGGAGGGAGAGGGAGAGGGAGGGGAGGAGAGAGAGAGGGAGAGGGAGAGAGAGAGGGAGAGAGGGAGGGAGAGAGGGAGAGGGAGGGAGGACAGGACAAGGTGGAGGGAGGGAGAGAGAGGGAGAGGGAGGGAGGAGAGAGAGAGGGAGAGGGAGAGAGAGAGAAGAGAGGGAAAGGGGGAGGGAGGGAGGGAGAGGGAGGGAGGACAAGGTGGAGGGAGAGGAGAGAGAGGAGAGGAGGAGGGAGAGAGAGAGGGAGAGAGGGAGGGAGAGAGGGAGAGGGAGAGGAGAATAAGGTGGGAGGGAGGGAGAGAGAGGGAGAGGGAGGGAGGGAGGGAGAGGGGGAGGGAGAGAGAGAGGGAAAGGGGGAGGGAGGGAGGAGGAGGGGGAGGGAGGGAGAGGGAGAGGGAGAGAGAGAGAGGAGAGGGAGAGGGAGAGGGAGGAAGAGGGAGGGAGAGTGGGAGAAGGAGAGAGAGAGAGAAAGAGAGAGAGAGAGAGAGGGAGGGAGGGAGGGAGGGAGGGAGGGGAGGGAGGGAGAGAGAGAGAGAGAGAGAGAGAGAGAGAGAGAGAGAGAGAGAGAGAGAGAGAGAGAGAGAGAGAGAAAGGGAAAGACAAGAAAAAACAGACGGAGAGGAGAAAGGAGAACAAGAAAGAGATACAGAGATACTGAAAGAGAAAGAGAGGGAAAAAGAGAGACAGAGCAAAACGAAAAAAAAAACAAGTGAACGAATTCTCATCTCGTATCTATATTTTCTCCATATCCACTTAATCTTGCTTTATTTAACCTCTTGCATGACTTCCAAAACAGGAATAAACTCCTCCCATGAGGCATCCATGACAACCAGTGGAAAAGATCCGAGCTTTTGACTTCTCTCTTTTATTCCATTTTTTCCTTCTTCTTTTTCGAAAATTAAACTCAATATGTTTTTTTTTTCCTGTTGATCTTAGATGATAAGAGGCAGAGTGAAAGCAGGAGTTAATTCCAGCGGTTGGTGTGTTTAACAAACCTCGTGCTGCAGAATGACGTCAAGCCGGCATCGCCCTTGCATGGCTGGAAAGGGGAGGGAAGGACCGGGGTATTTACGCAGTGACAGGCAGATGGATTCTCTCTTGCACAGTCTCTCTCTCTCTCTCTCTCTCTCTCTCTTTCTCTTTCTCTCTCTTTCTTTCTTTCTTTCTTTCTTTCTCTCTCTCTCTTTCTCTTTCTTTCTCTCCCTCTCTCTCTCTCTCTCTCCCCCTCTCTCTCTCTTCCTTCTCTCCCTCCCTGCCCTCCTCCCTCCCTCCCCCTCTCTCCCTCTCTCTCTCCTCCTCCCTCTCTCTCCCTCCCTCCCCTCCCTCCTCTCCCTCCCTCTCTCTTCCTCTTCCTCTCTCCTCCCTCCCTCCCTCTCCCTCCCTCCCTCCCTCCCTCTCCCTCCCCCTCTCTCTCCCTCCTTCTCTATCCGTCAGTCTCCCCCCCCTCTCTCTGGTAGAAGGAAAGGTCTCGGCGCTGAAGGGCTGCCATCATCTTTCACCGGCCCCTTCACCGCCGAGACCTTCCTTCCCGCCAGCCCTTGAGCGCCGATCTCCTTCCTTCTTCCCCTCTCTCTGGCGGGGAGGAAAGGTCTCGGCGCTCAAGGGCTGCCCCCCCCTCCCCCCCCCCCCACCTGCCCTTGAACGCCGATCTCTCTTCCCCTCTCTCTCTGGCGGGAGGAAAGGTCCCGGCGCCTCGAGGGCCGCCCCCCCCCCCCAACCCACCTGCCCCGGACGCCGATCTCCTCTCTTCCCTCTCTCTGGCGGGAGGTGCACCTCGGCGCTTCGAGGGCTGCCCCCCCCCCCCCCCACCTGCCCTTGAACGCCGATCTCCTCTCTTCCTCTGGCTCTGTAAGGGAGGAAAGGTTCCGGCGCTCGAGGGCTGCCCTCCCCCCCCCCTGCCCTCGGACGCCGATCTCCTCCCCTTCCCCTCTCTCTGAAGAGTGGAGGGAAAGGCTTCTGCGCTCGAGGGCTGCCCCCCCCCACCTGCCCCGGACGCCGATCTCCTCTCTTCCCCTCTTCTCTGGCGGGGAGGAAAGGTCTCGGCGCTCGAGGCCCCCCCCCCCCCCCCACCTGCCCTTGAACGCCGATCTCCTCTCTCTTCCTCTCTCTCTGGCGGGAGGAAAGGTCTCGGCGCTCGAGGGCTGCCCCCCCCCCCCCCCACCTGCCCTGGACGCCGATCTCCTCTCTTCCCCCTGGCGGAGGAAAGGTCTCGCTCGAGGCCGCCCTTCAACGCTCCTTGGACGCCGATCTCCTCTTCCTCTCTCTCTTGGCGGTCCGCGCTCGAGGGCTGCCCCCCCCCCCCCACTGCCTGGGACGCTGATCTCTCTCTTTCCTCTGGCGGGAGGAAAGGTCTCGGCGCTCGAGGCCGCCTCCTCTACCTGCTCCCGGACGCCGATCTCGAAGGGTACAGGCTTCTCGCTGCTGGCGGGAGGAGGCGGTCTGGCGCTCGAGGGCTGCCCCCCCCCCCCCCCCACCTTGCCCTTGACGCCGATCTCCTCTCTTCCCTCTCTCTGGCGGGAGGAAAACTCGGCGCTCGCGCTCGCCCCCCCACTCCGCCCTGGACGCCGATCTCCTCTTCCCCTCTCTCTGGCGGGCAGCGTCTCGGCGCCGAGGGCTGCCCCCACCTTCCTGCCCTTGGACGCCGATCTCTCTTCCCCTCTCTCTCTGGCGGGAGGAAAGGTCTCGGCGCTCGAGGGCTGCCCCCCCACCTGCCCTGGACGCCGATCTCCTTCTTCCTCTCTCTGGCGGGGAGGAAAACCTGCTCGAGGGCTCCTCTCACCCTGCCCTTGGACGCCGATCTCCTCTTCCCTCTCTCTGGGCGGAGGAAAAGGTCTCGGGCGCTCGAGGGCCGCCCCCCCCCCCCCCCCACCTGCCCTTCGGACGCCGATCTCCTCTCTTCCCCTCTCTCTCTCTGGCGGGAGGAAAGGTTCCGGCGTCGAGGGCTGCCCCCCCACCTGCCCCTGGACGCCGATCTCCTCTCTCCTTCTGGCGGAGCGAGGCGTCTCGGCGTCGAGGCCGCCCCCCCCCCACCCGTTCGTGCACGCTGATCTCCTTCCTTCTCTCTCTGCGAGTGGTGGCCTGGCGCCTGAGGCTGCCCCCTCTCAATTGTTCTTGGACGCCGATCTCCTCTCTTCCCTCTGGCGGGAGGAAAGGTCCCGGCGCTCGAGTAGCCGCCCCCCCCCCCACCTGCCCTTGAACGCCGATCTCCTCTCTTCCCTCTCTCTCTGGCGGAGGAAAGGTCTCGGCGTCGAGGGCTGGTCCCCCACCTGGCTCCCGGACGCCGATCTTCCCTCTCTTCCCTTTCTCTGGCGGGAGGAAAGGTCTGGCGCTCGAGGCCACCCCCCCCCCCACCTGCCCTTGGACGCCGATCTCCTCTCTTCCCCTCTCTCTGGCGGGAGGGAGGCGTCTCAGCCCCGAGGCCACTTCCCCCCCCCCCCCCCACCTGGCCCTTGCACGCCGATCTCCTCTCTTCCCTCTCTGGCGGGAGGAAAGGTCTCGGCGCTCGAGGCTGCCCTCCCGGCCTGCCTCTTGGACGCCGATCTCCTCTCTTCCTCTCTCTGGCGGAGGAAAGGTCTCGGCGCTCGAGGGCTGCCCCCTGCACCTGCTCCTTGGACGCCGATCTCCTTCCTCTCTCTCTGGCGGGAGGAAAGGTCTCGGCGCTCGAGGGCTGCCCCCCCCCTCCACCTGCCCCGACGCCGATCCCCTCTTCCCTCTCTCTCTGGCGGGAGGAAAGGTCTCGGCGCTCGAGGGCTGCCATCCCCCCCCCCCCCACCTGCTCCTTGGACGCCGATCTCCTCTCTTCCTCTCTGGCGGGAGGAAAGGTCTCGGCGTCGAGGGCTGCCTCCACCTGCCCTTGGACGCCGATCTCCTCTCTTCCCCTCTCTCTCTGGCGGGAGGAAAGGTCTCGGCGCTCGAGGGCTGCCATCCCCCCCCCCCCCCACCGGCCCTTGCACGCCGATTCCCCTCTCTTCCCTCTCTCTGCGGAGGAAAGGTCTCGGCGCCGAGGGCCGCCCCCCCCTCCCACCTGCCCTTGGACGCCGATCCCCTCTTCCTCTCTGGCGGAGAGCACCCCGGCGCTCGCGGCCGCCCCCCCCCCCCACCGCTCCCGACGCCGACTTCTTCCTCTGGCGGAGGAAAGGTCTCGGCGCTCGAGGGCTGCCATCCCCCCCCCATCCCCCCCACCTGCCCTTTGACGCCGATCCCCTCCTCCCCCTCTCTCTGGCGGGAGGAAAGGTCTCGGCGCTCGGCGGCCGCCCCCCCCCCCCCCACCTGCCCTTGAACGCCGATCTCCTCTTCCCTCTCTCTCTGGCGGAGGAAAGGTCTCGGCGCCGAGGGCCGCCCCCCCCCCCCCCCCCCCCCACCGGCCCTTGCACGCCGATCTCCTCTTCCCTCTCTCTGGTGGGAGGAAAAGGTCCGGCGCCTATACGCCCCCCCCCCCCACTCCGCCCTTGACGCCGATCTCCTCTCTTCCCCTCTCTCTCTGGCGGGAGGAAAGGTCTCGGCGCTCGAGGGCTGCCCCCCCACCTGCCCTTGACGCGCCGATCTCCTCTTCTTCCTCTCTCTCTCTGGCGGGAGGAAAGGTCTCGGCGCTCGAGGGCTGCCCCCCCCCACCTGCCCTGGACGCCGATCTCCTCTTCCCCTCTGGCGGGAGGAAAGGTCTCGGCGCTCGAGGGCTGCCCCCCCCCACCTGCCCCGGACGCCGATCTCCTCTCTTCCCTCTCTCTCTGGCGGGAGGAAGGTCTCGGCGCTCAGGGGCTGCCCTCCCCCCCCCCCCCCCACCGGCCCTCGAACGCCGATCCCCTCTCTTCCCTCTCTTCTGGCGGGAGTGGAAAGGTCTCGGCGCTCGAGGGCTGTCTCCCCACCTGCCCTTGGACGCCGATCTCCTTCCTCTTCTCTGGCGGGAGGAAAGGTCTCGGCGCTCGCGCCGCCCCCCCCCCCCACCTGCCCTTGGACGCCGATCTCCTCTTTCCTCTTCTCTCTGGCGGGAGGAAAGGTCTCGCGCTCGAGGGCTGCCCCCCCCCCCCCACCTGCCTCGGACGCCGATCTCCTTCCCTCTCTGGCGGAGGCGCGTCCTTGGGCGCTCGAGGGCTGCCCCCCCACCTGCCCTTGGACGCCGATCTCCTCTTCTCCCTCTCTCTGGCGGGAGTGAAAGGTCTCGGCGCTCGAGGGCCCCCCCCCACCTGCTCCTTGGACGCCGATCTCCTTCCCCTCTCTCTGGCGGAGGAAAGGTCTCAGGCGCTCGGAGGGCTGCCCCCCCCTCATACCTGCCCTTGACGCCGATGACCCTCTTCCTCTCTCTGGCGGGAGGAAAGGTCTCGGCGCTCGAGGCTGCCCCCCCCCCCCCCCCCACCTGCCCTTGGACGCCGATCTCCTCTCTTCCTCTTCTCTGGCGGGAGGAAAGGTCTCGGCGCTCAAGGGCTGCCCCCCCCCCCCCCTCACCTGCCCTTGGACGCCGATCTCCTCTTCCTCTCTGGCGGGAGGAAAGGTCTGGCGCTCGAGGGCTGCCCCCCCCCCCCCCCACCTGCCCTGGACGCCGATCTCCTCTTCCCTCTCTCTCTGGCGGGGAGGAAAGGTCTCGGCGCTCGAGGGCTGCCCCCCCCCCCACCTGCCCTTGGACGCCGATCTCCTCTTCCCTCTCTCTGGCGGGAGGAAAGGCTCCGGCGTCGAGGCTGCCTCCCCACCTGCCTCGGACGCCGATCTCCTCTCTTCCCTCTCTCTGGCGGGAGGCGGGTCCGGCGCCTGAGGGCCGCCCCCTTCCCCACCCGCTCCTTGGACGCCGATCTCCTCTCTTCCCCTCTCTCTCTGGCGGGAGGAAAGGTCTCGGCGCTCGAGGGCTGCCATCCCCATCTGCCCTTGGGATGCCGATCTCCCTCCTTCCCCTCTCTCTGGCGGGAGGAAAGGTCTGGGCGCCGAGGGCTGCCCCCCCACCTGCCTCTGACGCCGATCTCCTCTCTTCCCCTCTCTCTCTGGCGGGGAGTGGAAAGGTCCTGGGTGCTTGAGGGCTGCCCTTCCCCTCCCACCTGCCCTTGGACGCCGATCTCCTCTTCCCTCTCTCTGGCGGAGTGAAAGGTCTCGGCGCTCGAGGGCTGCCCCCCCCCCCCACCCGCCTCTTGGACGCCGATCTCCTCTCTTCCCTCTCTCTGGCGGAGGAAAGGTCTCGGCGCTCAAGGGCTGCCCCCCCCCCCCCGCCTGCCCTTGGACGCCGATCTCCTCTCTTCCCCTCTCTCTCTGGCGCGAGGAAAGGTCTCGGCGCTCGAGGGCTGCCCCCCCCCCCCCCCCTGCCCTTGGACGCCGATCTCCTCTCTTCCCTCTCTGGCGGGAGGAAAGGTCTCGGCGCTCGAGGGCTGCGCCCCCCCCCCCCCACTCGCCTCTTGGACGCCGATCTCCTCTCTTCCCTCTCTCTCTCGTGTAGCGGCGCTGTCCCGGCGCTCGAGGCTGCCCCCCCACCAGCCTCTGGACGCCGATCTCCTCTCTTCCCTCTCTCTGGCGGGAGCAGCGTCCGGCGCTCGAGGGCTGCCCCCCCCCCACCAGCCCCGGACGCCGATCTCCTCTCCCTCTCTGGCGGGAGGAAAAAGGTCTCGGCGCTCGAGGGCTGCCCCCCCACCTGCCTGGACGCCGATCTCCTCTCTCTTCCCCTCTCTGGCGGGAGGAGCGTCTCGGCGCTCGAGGAGCGCCCTCTCTCCACTCAGCCCCACGCCGATCTCCTCTCTTCCCCTCTGGCGGGAGGGAAAGGTCTCGGCGCTCGAGGGTTGCCCCACCTGCTCTGCCGATCTCCTCTTCCCTCTCTCTGGCGGGAGGAAAGGTCTGCTCAGGGCTGCCCCCCCACCTGCCTTGACGCCGACTTCCTCTCTTCCTCTCTCTGGCGGGAGGAAAGGCCTCGGCGCTCGAGGGCTGCCCCCTCCCCACCTGCTCTTTGGACGCCGATCTCCTCTCTTCCCCCTCTCTGGCGGGAGTGGAGCGGTCCTCAGCCAGGTTGCCCCCCCACTCCGCCTTGACGCCGATCTCCTCCTCTTCCCCTCTCTCTCTCTGGCGGGAGGAAAGGCCCCGGCGCTCGAGGGTTGCCCCCACCTGCCTTTTGGACGCCGATCTCCTCTCTTCCCCTCTCTCTGGCGGGAGGAAAGGTCTCGGCGCTCGAGGGCTGCCCCCCACCTGCTCTTGGACGATCTCCTCTTCCTCTCTCTGGCGGGAGGAAAGGTCTCGGCGCTCGAGGGCTGCCCCCTCCCACCTGCCTCTCGGACGCCGATCTCCTCTTCCCCTTCGCGGGAGGAAAGGTCTCGGCGCTCGAGGGCTGCCCTCTTCACCTGCCGCTTGGACGCCGATCTCCCCTTCCCTCTCCTCTCTGATGGGAGGAAAAAGGTCTCGGCGCTCGAGGGCTGCCTCCCCCCCCACCTGCCTTCTCGGACGCCGATCTCCTTCCCTCTCTGGCGGGAGGGAAAGCATCCCGAGGCTCGAGGCTGCCCTCCCCCACCTGCCTTGGACGCCGATCTCCTCTCTTCCCTCTCTCTGGCGGGAGGAAAGGTCTCGGCGCTCGAGGCTGCCCTCCACCTGCCCTTCTTGGACGCCGATCTCCTTCCCTCTCTCTCTGGCGGGAGAAAGTGGTCCTGCTCGAGGGCTGCTCCCCCCACCTGCTCTGGACGCCGATCTCCTCTTCCCTCTCTATGGGAGGAAAGGTCTCGGCTCGAGCCGCTCCCCTCACCTGCCCCTTGCGCCCAGACCCTCCTTTCGCCAGCCAGCCCAGGCCCAGAGTCAGAAGGGGAAGAGGGGATATCTCGGCGCGAAGGGCCAAGGGAAAGTGAATGGTCCGGCGCTGAAGGGCTGGCGGAAGAAGCGGCCCGGCGCTGAAGGGCTGGCGAAGGCAAGGGTCTCGCGCGGCGCTGAAGGGCTGGCGGAAGGAAGGGGTCTCGGCGCTGAAGGGGCTGGCGGAAGGAAGGGTCCGGGCGCGAAGGGCTGGCGAAGGAAGGGTCTCGCGCTGCTGGCCATGGAAGAAGGTCCGGCGCTGGCGGCTGGCGGAAGGAAGGGTCTCGGCGCTGAAGGGCTGGCGGAAGGAAGGGCCTCCGGCGCCGGAAGTACTGGCGGAAGGAAGGGTCTCGGCGCTGAAGGGCTTGTAAGGGAAGAAGCGGCCCGGCGCTGAAGGGCTGGCGGAAGGAAGGGTCTCGGCGCTGGAAGGGCTGGCGGAAGGAAGGGTCTCGGCGCTGAAGGGCTGGCGGAAGGAAGGGTCTCGCGCTGAAGCGGCTTAGCGGAAGGAAGGGTCTCGGCGCTGAAGGGCTGGCGGAAGGGTCTCGGCACTGAAGGGCTGGCTGGCGGGAAGGTCTCGGCGCTGAAGGGCTGGCGGAAGAAGGGTCTCGGCGCTGAAGGGCTGGCGGAAGGGTCTCGGCGCTGAAGGGCTGGCGGAAGTGGCAACCTCGGCGCCAGCGCTGGCGAAGGAAGGGGTCCCGGCGGCTAGCAGGGCTGGCGGAAGTGGCTGCTGGTCTCGGCGCTGAAGGGCTGGCGGAAGGAAGGGCCTCGGCGCTGAAGGGCTGGCGGAAGGAAGGGGGTCTCGGCGCTGAAGGGCTGGCGGGAGGAAGGGTCTCACGGCGCTTGAAGGGCCATATGGAAGGAAGCGTCTCCGGCGCTGAAGGGCTGGCGGAAGCGAAAGGGTCTCGGCGCTGAAGGGCTGGCGGAAGGAAGGTCTCGGCGCTAGCGGCTGGCGGGGCAGCGGGTCTCGGCGCGCTAGCGCTGGCGGAAGGAAGGGTCTCGGCGCTGAAGGGCTGGCGGAAGGAAGGGTCTCGGCGCTGAGGGGCTGGCGGAAGGAAGGGTCTCGGCGCTGAAGGGCTGGCGGAAGGAAGGGTCTCGGCGCTGAAGGGCTGGCGGAAGGAAGGGAATTTGCTGAAGGGCTGAAGTGAAGGAAGGGTCTCGGCGCTGGAGGGCTGGCGGAAGGAAGGGTCTCGGCGCTGAAGGGCCGGCCGGAGGAAGGGTCTCGGCGCTGAAGGCTGGCGGAAGAAGCGGTCTCGGCGCTGAAGGGCTGGCGGAAGGAAGGGGCTCGGCGCTGAAGGGCTGGCGGAAGGAGGGGTCTCGGCGCTGAAGGGCTGGCGGAAGGAAGGGTCTCGGCGCTGAAGGGCTGGCGGAAGGAAGGGTCTCGGCGCTGAAGGGCTGGCGGAAGGAAGGGTCTCGGCGCTGAAGGGCTGGCGGAAGGAAGGGTCTCGGCGCTGAAGGGCTGGCGGAAGGAAGGGTCTCGGCGCTGAAGGGCTGGCGGAAGGAAGGGTCTCGGCGCTGAAGGGCTGGCGGAAGGAAGGGTCTCGGCGCTGAAGGGCTGGCGCTGGCGTCCCGCGCTGAAGGGCTGGCGGAAGGAAGGGTCTCGGCGCTGGAAGGGCTGGCGGAAGGAAGGGTCTCGGCGCTGAAGGGCTGGCGGAAGGAAGGGTCTCGGCGCTGAAGGGCTGGCGGAAGGAAGGGTCTCGGCGCTGAAGGGCTGGCGGAAGGAAGGGTCTCGGCGCTGAAGGTCTGCCATCCGCCCACTGGCCCTTGAACGCCGAGACCTTCTTCCCGCCAGCATCCAGGCTTATAGCCCGAAGGGGGAAGAGGGGATCGGTGCTCTAGGGCCAAGTGGGGGGGGAGGAGGGTAGCCCTTGAGCTGGAGACCCCCCCTCCGGCCAGAGAGAGAGGGGGAGGGAAGGGTGAGGAGAGAGGGAGAGGGAGAGAAGGGGGAGGGAGGGAGGGGGAGGAGGGAGAGGGAGAGAAGGGGGGGGAGGGAGAGAAGGGGGGAGGGAGAGAGAGGGAGAGGGAGAGAGAGGGGGGAGGAGGGAGAGGGAGGGAGAGGGAGAGGGAGAGAGAGAGGGGGAGGGAGAGGGAAGGAGGGAGGAGAAGGGAGGGGGAGGAGGGAGGGGGAGAGGGGGAGGGAAGGGGATAGAGGGAGAGAGAGGGAGGAGGGGAGGGAGGAGAGGGAGGGAGTGGGGAGGGAGTGGAGAGGGAGGGAGGGGGGAGGGAGGGAGAGGGATGAGGCGGGGGGGAGAGGGAGGGGAGGGAGAGAGAGGGAGAGGGAGGGAGAGGGGGGAGA
>NC_091569.1:40311293-40321293 GCF_042767895.1 Penaeus vannamei | reverse complement strand
AGAATGTGATGAAGGAATATTTTATTAGAGATATGACACTTCCATTTGTAAACGACGTAGGAATTAAAACAGAAAATGCAAGATTAAGCCAATTCTCGAGAACACTGACATAAGCTACTTAAACAAAATGTCCTTAGTTTTACCACGAAAAAAACACCACTAAAAAGTATTATCCCAAATTGTAATGACAGGACATTACCACACTAAATAAAAGAACATTGTTGTGTTATAATGATTTACAACCACAATAATTGCAAAATCCAGCGACTTTTCCAACAAAAATATCTATGCTTTTCGATGAGATGAGTCGACATAAACAATAAAATGCTGATTATCAATAATACTTTGATATGTTATATATCCCCGGGTCATGATAAAGAGAATTTCAAAATAAGTCGAAACAGCCAAGTAATACAATCTGCTCTTAAATGTATTCTTGATATCTTGCCCATGATAGTATATATAAATATTGTTAGTAGGAAAAGATTGATATGAAGACATCATTCCCCCTTCCCCACCTCCACCCCCTCCCCCCTCCCCCCTTCCCCACCTCCATCTCCTTTCCCTTCTTCTATTTAGTCAACTTAAACAAACCTGTGTTTATCCTACTATGATATACATACATACACACATACATACATACATACATACATACATACATACATACATACATATAAATAAATATATATACATATATATATATATATATATATATTGTATATTCTTTTCGTTTTTCTTTTTCACTTTCTTTTTTTTCTTTTCTTTTCTTTCTTTCTTTTATTTTTTTCTTCTCTCTTTCATTCTCTCTTTCTTTAATTTTTCGTTTCGTTTCGTTTCTCTTTTCGTTCACTTAGCTCTTGGAAAACGCCACCTGACCAAGTTCAAACTGATTTAAAAGGGTTGACGTGTGATACCTTAAAAGAGATTAAAAACTGTTTTTTTTTTCTTTTCTTTTTCTCTAAGCTTATGCATCGCTTGGCTAGTAAATGGCGTATCAAAGGTGAAGAAAATGATATGAAAAAGTACAAAGAAGAAAAAAAATATGTAAATTTTTGGATAATTTTGTTGCGACATATTTTCCCACTTTCTCTCTTCCTTACGTTTTCCTCTCTCTTTTCTTTTCCTTTTTTTGTCTTCCCCCCCTCTCTCTCGCTCTCCCTCTCCTCTCTCTACCATCCCCTCCTCTCTCTTTCCCCTCCCTATCCTTCTCTCTTTCCTCCTCCCCTTCTCTCTCTCACTCTCTCCCTATCCTTCTCTCTCATTTCTCCCCCCCCTCTCTCTCTCTAATCTCTTCACTCTCTTCTCTCTCTCTCTCTCTCTCTCTCTCTCTCTCTCTCTCTCTCTCTCTCTCTCTCCTCTCTCTCTCTCTCTTCTCTCTCTCTCTCTCGCTCTCTTCTCTTCTCTCTCTTTCTCTCTCTCTCTCTCTCTCTCTCTCTCTCTCTATCTCTCTCTCTCTCTCTCTCTTTCTCTCTCTCTCTGTCTCTCTTTCTCTCTCTCTCTCTCTCTCTCTCTTTCTCTCTCTCTCTCTCTCTCTCTCTCTCTCTCTGTCTCTCTCTCTCTCTCTCTCTCTCTCTCTCTCTCTCTCTCTTTCTCTCTTTCCAAAATCAAACGCTTAATACGTCGCGTCGTCTTCGTAGCAAGATAAGGCAGAGGGAGCTGTATTTATCTCTCTTTCATTCTCCTCTCTTTTATTCATTCCTTCTATTCCCTTTTCGTAAGTAAATCTCCCTTATTTTGTAAGAAAGAGATAAATAAGTAGATGGGTAGGTAGATAAATAGATAGTGATTTTGATGATGGTGATAAGATGATGATGGAAGTGATAATGATAATGATAAAGACAACGATTCAATGATGATGGTAAAGACAAAGATGATGATTTAAAGATCAAGATGATTATACTCTTTATCATCCATTTAGCAGTCTTTCCCCATCGTCTGAAAACAAGTCGGACGTGAAGGCCCTCTCACACTATCACTTTTTCCGTCATTTTTGGCGTTTTCGAATGAAGTTTCCGTGTGAAAATCGACTAACCGATGTAAACAAACATGGCGCCATCGGAGGGAGGTCCCGGGAATCACACGAAGATTCTCATACGTATTACGGTAATTTAAAGAAATATGATGATGTATTTTGTATATACGAATGCTCTAAAATATTAGCTTAAGTTTAAATTCACTCATTCTAACTAATTTATTAATAGCACAAGAGCAAGATGGAAATTAGTCAGACGGAAACGGTCGTAACCGTCTTCGATACTTGCGGAAAGCCTCAAATTCAGACGGAAACGCAAAAATTGACGGAAAAAGTGACAGTGTGATAGGATCTTTGATAGTATTGATAGGATATTTGATAGTATTTGATAGTAGTAATGATAGTACATTGAGGAATTAGCGACGCTTTACTCCTGAAGGGATTTTGTTTTCCTTGAAGGAGTGATCTAGGAAGACCCCCCCCCTCCCCTCCCCCTCGAAGCCCCCTTTCAACTTCGCCTGGGGTTTCCTCGCGTCGAAAGGGACAGCCGGAAACTCTACGTAATTGTGATATGTGAAACTTTTGACAGATGGATAGATGGATTGGTGGATGGATGGATAGATGGATAGATAGATGAATAAATGGATTGCATAGATGGATTGGTGGATGGATGGATAGATGGATAGATAGATGGTGGATGGATGGATAGATGGATAGATAGATGAATAAATGGATTGCATAGATGGATTGGTAGATGGATGGATAGATGGATAGATAGATGGTGGATGGATGGATAGATGGATAGATAGATGGTGGATGGATGATAGATGGATAGATAGATGAATAAATGGATTGCATAGATGGATTGGTAGATGGATGGATAGATGGATAGATAGATGGTGGATGGATGGATAGATGGATAGATAGATGGATGGATGGATAGATGGATAGATAGATGAATAAATGGATTGCATAGATGGATTGGTGGATGGATGGATAGGCGAGATGAGATGCACATTGATGATGATAGATAGGATGAATAAATGGATTGCATAGATGGATTGGTGGAGATGGATGATAGATGGATAGATAGATGGTGGATGGATGGATAGATGGATATAGAGTGAATAATGATTGTACAGATGATTGGTATTATGATATGAGATAGATGGTGGATGGATGGATAGATGGATAGATAGATGGTGGATGGATGGATAGATGGATAGATAGATGAATAAATGGATTGCATAGATGGATTGGTGGATGGATGGATAGATGGATAGATAGATGGTGGATGGATGGATAGATGGATAGATGAATAAATGGATTGCATAGATGGATTGGTGGATGGATGGATAGATGGATAGATAGATATTGGATGGATGGATAGATGGATAGATAGATGAATAAATGGATTGGATAGATGGATTGGTGGATGGATGGATAGATGGATAGATAGATGAATAGATGGATTGCATAGATGGATGGATGGATAGATGGATAGATAGATTAATAAATTATCAAATAGAAGAATAAGGATTAGAAAAGAATCGTGGTTTGGCTCGAGCTTACGTGTTCTTGCTTATCTGATGATAATGAAATAGCGGTATGAATGATATCAAGAACAATGATGATAGATGTGATAATGATACTATTATTATCCTTTACAAAAAAAAAAAAAAGAGAAAAACGAAGAAGAAGAAAAAGAAACAACAATATTACAGCTTACAATGGCAGGGCTAACAACACCAACGATAACACAATAGACTTCCTCCCATACCCCCCCAACCACCACCAACAAAAATTATCAACACTCAAAGAACTTTTTCCTCGCCTTCCATTATCTATCCTCCGGTGGGACTTGGCGTGTAATATATTCATCTCGTCAAATGTTCGTCTCAGAGTTGTCCTGATGAGTTGGAGAACGTGTTACGACGTGTTACAGATGTGGAGAGAGGGAATCGACGCCATTATTCAGGGTCGTATTAGCGCGGCACGGCGACGCGGCCTAACGAAGGGAGGGCCGTGTCTTTTCTATATTTGATAAAGTGGGGCGTCGTTGGAGGAGAGGGACGGGTGGGGATGGGTGTGGTGGGGGGGGGATGGGTGGGTGGCTGTGAGGGGTTGGGATGGTGGGTGGGGTTGGGAGGGTGGGGAAGGAGGGAGGTGGGAGGGGGTTGGGTATGGAGGGGAAGAAGGGAAGGGTGGGTTGGTGGGAGGGGGGTTGGGGATGGGTGGGTGGGTTGGTGGGAGGGGGTTGGGGATGGTGGGTGGGGTTGGGAGGGAGTTGGGGAGGGAGGGTGGATGGGAGGGGGTTGGGGATGGATGGGTGGGTTGGGAGGGGGAAGGAGGAAGGTGGGGAGGGAAGGTGGAGGGGTGGTGGGTTGGAGGGGGTTTGGTAGGGAGGGGAGGGAAGGGAAGGGTGGGGAAGGAGGGGGAAGGGACTGTGTGAGGTGGGGAGGGAGGTAAGGCTGAGGAGGTTGGGATGGGTGGTGGGTGGGAGGGGGTTAGGGGATGGATGGGTGGGGCTGTGGAGGGTGTTGGGTGAGGGAAGGTGGAGGCTTAGGACAAGTTGGGGAAGCGGAGGGAGGGACTGTGTGAGAAGGAGGGGGAGGGTGGGTTTGAGGAGGTTGGGGATGGATGGGTGGGTGGGTCGGTGTAGGGAGGGAGAAGGGAAGGGTGGGGAGGGGAGAGGACGGTGTGAGGGAGGGAAGAGAGGTGGAGATGGGGAAAAGAGGGAGGAAGGAAGGCTGGGACGGAGTTGGGGAGGGTGGGTGGAGAAAGAGGGAGGGACGTTGGGGGATGGGGAGGGAAGGAAGGTACAGGGAGAAGGGAGGGAAGAAAGAAGGGTGGGAAAGGGAGGGAGGAGAGAGGAGGAGAGGGGAAGGAAAGAGCTAGTGAGATCCTCGTTACACACTCCATTTAGCGGGTCGTGTGGTGTGGTTGGTTTAGTACCGTTGATTCCAAGTCATACCAGGAGTGGCTGAAGAGCGAGGGAAGGCTGGTATTAATCATATCAATACCGCAGTGCTTCATCCCATCTTTCATAAATTCCTCAGTCCAGTCAAATCAATTGAAAACTGAATTTCACCAGAACAAGATGCAGCGTGGGGTAAAACAGGTAGTGCCTGATGAGCTCTTGAGGGATCCTGGCTGGCATCTTATTGGTTTTGTCATTCGGTACATCTGGCTTAAAAGGCCCTATCACACTAGCACTTTTTCCGTAAATTTTTGCGTTTCCGTCTGAATTTGAGGTTCTCCGCAAGTGTCGTTTGCAGACGGAACGCCTCCAGAACTGAAGATTTACACACTGTTTCCGTCTGACCATCATCTTGCTCTTGTGCTATTCATAAATTAGATAGGATGAGTGAATGTAAACAAAAGCTAATATTTTAGAACATTCGTATATACAATATACATCATCATATTTCTTTAAAATAACGTAATATGGATGAGAATACTTGTGTGATTCCCGGGACCTCACTTCGATAGCGCTGTTTGTTTACATTGGTCAGTCTATTTTCATACGGAGAGTTCATTTGAGTCGTAAACGTGCCTGATTGAAGGCACCGGTGAGAGGGCCTACACATGTCTGCCTTGGGAATTTCTAAATCAATTTCCACCGAGAGAGAAAGAGAGTGAATTCCCCCACGCTCATTACCTCTCCTCTCGTACCTCCTCTGTCTTTCTCCTTCCTCTTCCTTTCCTCCCTTCTCCTCGTTTCCCTTCCCTCCCTTTTCCCTTCTTCCCTTTCCTCCATTTTGTCATTTCCTTTTCCTTATATCCCTTCCCTCCCTTTTTTCACTTCCCTTTCCTCCCTTTTCCTCATTTGCCTTCCTTCTCTTTTCCTAATTTCCCTTCACTGCCTTTTTCTCACTTCCATTTCCTTATATCCCTACCCTCGCTTTTCCCTCACTTCCCCTCCCTTTTCCTTCCCTTCCCTTCCCTTCTTTCCCCCCTCCCTCCCCTTCACTCCCTTTTCCCTCACTTCCTTCCTGCCTCCTCCCCTTCCTCTCCCAACAAAGTTATACTGTTTTCCCACAAGCACCCTTCACCGGAGAACAAGAACACGTCCTCAGCCTCCTTCAGGTACCCAGGGATCTATCGATTATTGGAAACGAGCGAAATAGATGTAATTGAAAAGGGGACTCTGCATCTGCGCGGGTTTCGTATCTTCTCCTCCTCCGTTTTCGTTCCTTCTTTCAATTTTGCTTTCTTCGCTTTGCTTTCTCTTCTTCTTCTGTTTGCCAGCCTGGCTGTTTCATTTTTTTTTTTTTTTTGTCTGGTTTTGTATTGTTTTCTTGTTTTTTGTTGTTCTGTCGTGCCTCGATCAGCACTTAATTTTCCTCCTCCGTTTTCGTTCCTTCTTTCAATTTTGTGTTATCTTCATTTTGCTTTCTGTTCTTCTCTGTTTGCTGGGCTGGGATGTCGGATTCTTTTTTTTTGGTTCGTTTTGTATTGTTTTCTTTGTTTCTTGTTGTTCTGTCTGTGTCTCTCAGATCTGCGCGAATTTCGGATCTTCTCCTCCTCCGTTTTCGTTCCTTCTTTCAATTTTGCTTTCTTCGCTTTGCTTTCTCTTCTTCTTCTGTTTGCTGGGCTGGGCTGTCGATTTTTTTTTGGTTCGTTTTGTATTGTTTTCTTTGTTTCTTGTTGTTCTGTCCGTGTCTCTTAGATTCTCTTCTTCTCTGTTTGCTGGGCTCGGCTGTCGATTTTTTTTTTTTTTTGGTTCGTTTTGTATTGTTTTCTTTTAATTTCTTGTTGTTCTGTCTGTGTCTCTTAGATGGGAAGGCAGTCATGTGGGCGTCTTTGATGACCTGCCTAATACGGTTTGTTTACTATACTGCCTAATACGGTTTGTTTGTTTGTTTGTTTGTTTGTTTTGTTTGTTTTTTTAATTGTCAGTGTCATGAGTGAGGTTTTGAGAACAAAGGATAATTCCTGAGAAACAGTATGCCTCACTTTATTGCTTCTTCTTGTGTTGATTAATAAGCTTACTTATATCTATCTATATTCATATTTATGTATGTATATACAGTATATATATATATATATATATATATATATATATATATATATATATATATATATAAATATATATATATATATATATATATATATATAAATATAATATATATATATATATATATATATATATATATATATATATATATGTGTGTGTGTGTGTGTGTGTGTGTACATATATATATATATATATATATATATATATATATATATATATATATATATATATATATATATATATATATATATATATATGTGTGTGTGTGTGTGTGTGTGTGTGTGTGTGTGTGTGTGTGTGTGTGTGTGTGTGTGCGTGTGTGTGTGTGTGTATACATACACACACACACACACACACACACACACATGTACACACACACACACACACACACATATATATGTATATATGTATATATATATATATTTATATATATATATATATATATATATATATATATATATATATATATATATATATATATATATATATATATTCACACACACACACATACATATGTGTGTGTGTGTGCGTGCGTGAATGCATGCTTACGTGCGTGTATATGTGTAAGTATGTGTATGTACGTCTGCGTGTGTGTGTATGCGTGCATGTGCACACGCATACAAACAAAAGCGCACTCACACGCGCCCTCTCTCCTTCCCTCCTTCCTCCCGCTTCTTGCCATTCCTCGGCCGACGCGAGCCAGCCGGGATAAGTATGCGCTCCCGAGTATGTTTTACCGCATTCACTCCCACCGCCAGAAATATGCGGCCTTTATCCCTCCATAAACTAGTAAGATCCTTTCAAAGGCAAAATGTGAAGGTTTCTCTCCTACTTTCCCTTCTTAAAACCCATCTTTTTCTCTCTCTCTCTTTTTTTTTCCGATTTCTCTCTCTCTCTGTCTCTCGTATACTCTCTTTTTCGTTCTCACTGTCTCTGTCTCTGTCTTTGTCTCTGTCTTTGTCTCTGTCTGTCTGTCTGTCTGTCTCTCTCTCTCTCTCTCTCTCTCTCTTCTCTCTCTCTCTCTCTCTCTCTCTCTCTCTCTCTCTCTCTCTCTCTCTCTCTCTCTCTCTCTCTGTGTTTCTTTCTCGTTCCTTTCTCTTTCCTTTCTTTCTCTCTCTTCGTCTCTTCTCCCCCCATCCTTCATTCTCTAGGTCTCCTTCCTATTTCCTCTTTTCTTCCCTCATTCTCTCTCTCTCTCTAATTCTCGCAATTCCCTTTTCCTTATCGATTCTTCTTTCTCTCTTTCTCTCTCTCCTTCTTTCCTTTTCCTCTTCCTTCTGCTTCCTTAGTTCTTCCTCATTCTCCTTCTCCTTCCTCTTCTCTTATCTTCTTATTCCTTCTCTCTCCCTCTCTCCTCCTCCCTTCATTCCGTATCTACCTCTTCACCTTTCTCTCTCTCCCCCACTGTCCTCTTTCTTCCCTCCACCTCACACCCCTCCTGTTTCTCCTTTCCTTCTTCCTCTTCTTCCCTCCTTCTCTTCTTCCTCTTCCTCCTTTCTCTCTCTCTCCTCCTTCCTCCTTTCTTCCCTCTTCCTTCCTCCTTCCTTCTCTTCCTCCTTCTCTCTTCCTTCCTTCCTCTCTCTCCTCCTCTCCTCTCCTTCTCTTCCCCTTCTTCCCTCCTTTCCTTCTCCTCCCTCTTCCTTCCTCCTTTCCTTCTCTTCCCTCTTCCTACCTCCTTTCTCTCTCTTCCCTCTTCTTCCCTCCTTTCTCTCTCTTCCCTCTTCTTCCCTCCTTTCCTTCTCCTCCTTCTTCCTTCCTCCTTTCCTTCTTCCCTTCTTCCTTTCCTTTCCTTCTTCCTCTTCTTCTCCCTTCTTCCTCTTTCCTCCTTCCCTCTTTCTTCCTTCCTTTCTTCTCCTTCTTCCTCTCCTTCCTCCTTCTTCCTTCCTTTCCTTCTCCTCCCTCTTCTTCCCTCCTTTCCTTCTCTTCCCTCTTCTTCCCTCCTTTCTCTCTCTTCCCCCTTCTTCCCTCCTTTCTCTCTCTTCCCCCTCCCTTCCTCCTTTCCTTCTCCTCTCTCTTCCTTCCTCCTTTCGCAGCGTATTTCTTGGGGCAACTTTTTAAGGAAGATAAAGTCGAAGGAAGGAAGGGAAAATGTCTCAAGATTTCGGTCCAGATTTTGGGTCATGGGTCGATTTTCATTAATGATATTTTGATCATCTTTTAATTTATTATTATCATCATTACTACTATTATTATCATTGACAGATTTTGGCTCTAGTGGATATTTGACTATCTAACGCATATCATCATTACTGCTATTATTATGGTAATAATTGTTATTATACGTCACATGTATCTATGTATTTATCATTATCATTAATCTATTATTATCGCCATTTCTGCTATTATTATCATGATAATAATTGTTATTATAGGTCACATGTATTTATGATTATCATCATTATCGTTAGCTCTCATTATTATCATTGTTTGCTATTATCACTCCTATGATTATCATTAGTACTATCATTCCTTTTGTTCTTATTATTCCTATCATTTTATCGTCACTATATATTTTTTATCATTACTAATATGATAATTGTTATTATTATTATCTATATTTATCATTACAATCACAATCATTATCATTATCATCATCATAATGATTTTAATTATCATCATTATTACTATTACCTTTATTGTTGCTATTATCATTGTTATTGTTATCAACACAATGATAAAAATATGATAATAATGACAGATATTACTATTTTCATAATCACAGTTTTAAAAAATTTTCATAATCACAGTTTTTAAAAATTTTCATTGATGATACTATCACATGTATATATATATATATATATATATATATATATATATATATATATATATATATATATATATATATATATATATAATATATATATATATATATATATATATATATATATATATAATATATATATATATATATATATATATATATATATATATATATATATATATATATATATATATATATATATATATATATATATATATATATATATATATATATATATATATATATG
>NC_091569.1:40306293-40308793 GCF_042767895.1 Penaeus vannamei | reverse complement strand
TGGACCTTTGCCAACGTCCCTCCTGAGGCTGCAACCCCCGTTCAGTTTTATTCGGTTCTCCTTTTGAATTTATGAAAGGATAAAGAGAGAAAAACAAGAAAGTGAAAATGAAAAGTTCCGTGTGGAAGATCCCATTGTCCGAATTCCTCGATTTTGGATTTAGCTTCGTATCCTCCTTTTCGACATTTTTTCCCCTCCCGTTTTCTTCTTACGCTGATTAATTTGATACAAAATTTTATCTCCACCATCTCTCTCTCTTTCTCTTATTCTCTCTTTCCTTGCTTTCGTTAGTCTCTCTTCGGTTTTCTCGCGGTCTGGTGCACTTTGATTCACTCGCAACTGATTGGAAAGAGGGTAACGTGTGTACAAAATATGCTCAATTGATTTCCATACCGCGACATCAACCACGTGCAGGTTTTTTCCCCCTTCCAATTTCGGAATTGAAATAGATTCGCGTTCTACCAATCCATTTATACAAGGTAAACAACATGGATATATAATCACTTTTGATAGGTGTGCAAACATTTCCTTTAATTCCGTATCTCCTCTCTTGTGGCGCGCAGTTCGAAAATAAGTAAATAAATAAATAACGATGTATTACAAGACACAGCTTTTGATATATTCCTTTTCAACAACACTCTATCACGACAAAGCAGTCTGGAAGGGATGAGACTGTTGACTGTGTATAATTGAGGACATCCGGTAACGAAATTAAGCTAATACATTTGGTTAATTTGCACGTTGCTTCGATACATATTGCATTGATGGGAGCAAATGGGAGGGAGGGGAGCAAATGGGAGGGAGGGAGGAGGGAGAGAGAGGAGAAAGGGAAAGAGAAAGAGAAAGAGAAAGAGAGAGAGAGGAGAAAGAGAAAGAGAAAGAGAAAAGAGAGAGAGAGAGAGAGAGAGAGAGAGAGAGAGAAAGAGAGAGAGAAAGAGAGAGAGAGAGAGAGAGAGAGAGAGAGAGAGAGAGAGAGAGAGAGAGAGAGAGAGAGAGAGAGTGAGAGAGAGAGAGAGAGAGAGTAAGAGATAGATAGATAGACAGAGAGATAGATAGAGATAGAGAGAGGGATAGAGAAAGGGAGAGTGAGAGAGTGAGAAAAAAAAACGGAGAGATAGATCGAGAGAGAATGAGAGATCAAGAGAGGAGACCGCAAATCATGTTGATAAGAGGAGCCGAGAGGGAGAGACTGAGAGAGAGAGAAAGGAAAGCAACTTACCGCTTGCTTCCAGTCAACTCGCTCCACCATGGCCTTGGAGGTCCTACGGAGGCGAATGTCAGCTCGGTGTTCTTCGATCCTGGAGCCACGTCCTGCTTCATTATATTTTGGTTTATCTGCTGCAGCGGGTTTGTATATACTGATGTGCGGTTATGTGTATCTTGGGTGTATGCTTGCGGATTCCTGTCTCGTAGTTCTGGCTGTTTTTAAATACGCTGATAAAACATATCAGCTGATCGTCTCGGAAATATTCCATGGCGGTAACATGAGGAATGAGTCTGATCTTGGTTCTATTTTGCTGTCTGGTTTCTTTTTAAGGTTTCAGAAGGAAGCCTCTAGAATAGTGATGTTCCATGACTGAATTGATTACATAATTGATCTCAGATTTATGGAATTCAGGAGTACGAACCTTCAGTGCCTTGAGGAGGAAGCCAAACTGGTTCAGTTGCTGTGGGCGGCGTCGCAATGGTGGCAGTAATCTCAGTTGTCCTTCAGTATAGAGATCCGCCGGCGTCGTCACCCCGACGGCTCAGCGGCCACGAAAGGGGGGGTGGGGGCTTCTGACGTCCTTCTTCCCTCGCTCTAAAATTGCTTTTCTCGAGGACGACGTCGGTGCGAGTCAGGCGCAAGCACGACCTCCTGCAGACGAGGACGTTGAGGAGGAGGACATCCTCTTCGTTGCGTCGCCAGCGGTAAGCGGTAAGGAGCAGCGGTAAGGTGCTAGTCTAGCAATCTTGCGGACCTGCGTTCGATCCCACGCCCGGCCAGTGAGTGGTAACCCCGGCCACTCCTTGCACACAGGGGGAGATTTGGGCAAAATAAAACAGACAGTATGTCACAGCAAAGAATATCCATTGTAACAAATGGAAATAAAACTAAATCTAAATCCTCCGGCGTCTCCGTGAAGAGCCAGGCGGGGGACGTGTAAGGCCACAGGAATGGAAGTCCCTGTTTGGCGTTCGAGGAAAAAAAAAAAAAAAAAAAAGAAAATAGATGAGGTTTTATTTTCATTATTTCATTTCATTTTATCTTATTTTCATTATAAAATTTCATTATTCGTTGTCTATTTCTACAAGCATTTAAAGGTGAGAACGACAGCTTTTCAGATGAGGTTTTATTTTCATTATTTCATTTGATTTTATTTTATTTTAATTATCAGATTTCATTATTCGTCATCTACTTCTACAAGCATTTAAAGCTGAGACCAACAGCTTTTCAAAGGCATCAAATCATCTAAGTTCCTGTGGGTAATCGTGACTTTTCATTCACAATAACTTGTAA
>NC_091569.1:40284443-40289443 GCF_042767895.1 Penaeus vannamei | reverse complement strand
ATAACAATTATGGTAGCAAAAGCAATGATAATAATGATGATGATGATAATAACAATGATAATAATGATGATGATAATAATAATTATGATAATAATGACATTAATAACAATAACAATAATGATAATGATAACAATAACAACACCAACAATAACAATGACATATATAGTATTCATGATAATGATAATAATGAAAAAGATAACAATAATAACAATAATAATAATAGTAATAACAGTAACAATAATAATGATAATAATAATAACAACGATAATAATAAGGATAGTAATAATAACAATAATGAATATGATAACAATGATAATAATGATAATAAAACTATTATAATAACAATGAATAACAACAATAATGATGCTAATACTGCTGATCTCTATCCTCTTTCTCTTCAGCCAACAAACGTGGTGAAAGTAAAGTAAATGAAGGAATAAGTAAAGAAAGAAAGAAAGAGAAAGCAAGGAAGAAACGACTAAGAGAAAATAAGAAAATATTATGGATATGTACACAAAGAAAAATAAATAAATTAATAAAGAAAGAGAAAGAAAGGGGCGAAGGAATAAAAAGAAATAAAGGAATGAAAAATATATAAACAAACAAAAATAATTAAACAAATGAATAGAGGGAAAATAAAGAAATACAAGGAAATAAAGAAAACAAAATAAAATGATATACAAATAAACAAAGAGAAATAAAAAAGATAGATAAAAATGAATAAGACAGCAGGGAAGCAAAATGAAATAAAATAAAGGAAAATAGAATTGACAAAGAAGATTGAATAAAGAAAAACAGGAGAAACACCCCATTCCTGCCCTAATTACAGGCGAGATTCGACAAGAAAAGTGTCTTTCGGGGTCGTCGGCGTAGGGGAGGGGAGTGGGGGGGTAAGGGTGAGAGAGAGAGGTAGGGGGGTGTGGAGAGAGAGAGGGAAGAGGAGGAGGGGGCTGGGAGAGAGTAGGATGGAGGGGAGGAAGGTTGGAGGGAGGAGAGGGAAGGAGGGAGGGATGGAGAGGAGGGAGGGGGTGAGAGGGAGGAATGGAGGGGGTGAGAGGGAGAGATGGAGAGGGTGAGAGGGAGGAAGGAGGGATGTGAGAGGGAAGGAAGGGTGAGAAGAGAGGGATGGATTAAGGGAAAGGGAGAGAGGGTGTGAGGCGGGATTAGAGGGAGGGAAGGAGAGAAGAGGGAGGGTGTGAAGGAGGAAGGGGAGGGATTAAGGGAAGGAGGAAGGGAGAGGGATAGAGGGAGGAATGAAGGAGGAAATAGAGGGACTAAGGGAAGGAAAAGAGGGGAGGGAAGGAACGACGACCGAGAGGGGGGAGAGAGGGCACAACCGGAAGGCGCTGGAGCGAAGGCGGAGGTGGGAGAGGGGGGGGGGGAGGAGACGACGGGGTGGAGGGTAGGGGAGGGAGGGAGGGAGGGAAGGAGGGAGGGGGGGAGGGGGTAGAGCTGTTGTTGTTCGAGTGTCGCGTCTGGGATGTTTCAGAGGGCGCCGGGTAATCTTTATTTTTTTCTTCTAAATCTTACTCCTCAATTCTTATTTCTTTTTAAAAAACAGGCTAATGTTCTATTGATATTTACTATACATTTGTTCTTACATCTATGTATCTATCTTCATTAAATATGGACTGGTTTAATAAGGTCTTTATGAGGAGGATGTTTCAGAGGGCGCCGGGTAATCTTTATTTTTTTTTCTAAATGTAACTCCTCAATTCTTATTTCTTAAAAAAAAAAAAACAAAAAAAAAAAAACTGGCTAATGTTCTACTGATATTTGCAAAAAAAAAAAAAAAACAGGGATAGCAATACATTTGTTCTTACATCTATCTATCTATCTTCATTAGATATGCAGTGGTTTAAGGTCTTATAAGGAGGATATTTCAGAGAGCGCCGAGTTAAATAATTTTAACTATTGGTACCATCATTATCCTCACCATCAGTATTATTATTATCATTGCTGTTAATATCATCATTATTAATTTCATTATCATCATTATTATTTTCATTATTATCATTATCATTATTGTTATCATTACTATTGTTATCATCATTATCATTATTATTATTATTATTATTATTATTATTATTATTATTATTATTATTATTATTATTATTATTATTATTATTATTATTATTATTATTATTATTATCATCATCATTATTATTATTATCATTATTATTATTATCATTATTATTATTATTATTATTATTATTATTATTATTATTATTATTATCATTATTATTATTATCATTATTATTATTATTATTATTATTATTTTATTATTATTATTATTACTATTATTGTTGTTGTTGTTGTTATCATTATCCTTATTATTGATATGATTACTACTACTACTATTATTATTTTCGTCATCATCATAATAATTACTATTATTGTTATTATTATTCCTATCATTATGAACACTATCCTTATCAATATCACAGACCGTCACCATCATCATCATCCCCGATCTTTATCACCATCGTTCAATATATCCCTTTCCTTTTATAATCTTCAAAAGTGATTGATTTTGACCGAGTATTATAGCACGTTTTCAAAAAAATTGCAATCCACGAGAAAAATGGAAGTGCAGAATGATGTATATGAAATGTGTGAGGGAGGAGAGATGAGGGTGAGGTGAAGGAAGAGAGAGAGAGAGAGAGAGAGAGAGAGAGAGAGAGAGAGAGAGAGAGAGAGAGAGAGAGAGAGAGAGAGAGAGAGAGAGAGAGAGAGAGAGAGAGAGAGAGAGAGAGATAGGGGAGAGGAAGAGAGAGAGATAGATCAGAGCAGATAAATAAATAAATAGATAGGCAGACAGATAAATGAGATGAGATATAGATAGAAAGAGAAAGAGAGAGAGAGAGGGAGCGAGCGAGCGAGCGAGAGAGAGAGAGAGAGAGAGAGAGAGAGAGAGAGAGAGAGAGCGAGAGAGAGAGAGCGAGCGAGCGAGCAAGAGAGAGAGAGAGAGAGAGCGAGAGAGAGAGAGAGAGAGAGAGAGAGATAGAGTACATAGTATGAACACCCAAACAGTCATACATCGCAAGACCGGAGAGAGAGAGAGAGAGAGGTAGACGTCGAGAGAGAGAGAGAGAGAAAGAGAGAGGAGAGAGAGAGAGAGAGAGAGAGAGAGAGAGAGAGAGAGAGAGGAGAGAGAGAGAGAGAGAGAGAGAGAGAGAGAGAGAGAGAGAGAGAGAGAGAGAGAGAGAGAGAATTTGATAGATAGACAGATAGATAGACACCCAAACAGTCATACATCGCAAGACCGGAAGAGGAGGAGAGAGGTACACGTCGCGAGAGAGAGAGAGGGAGAGAGAGCGAGAGAGCGAGAGCGAGAGAGAGAGAGAGAGAGAGAGAGAGAGAGAGAGAGAGAGAGAGAGAGAGAGAGAGAGAGAGAGAGAGAGAGAGAGAGAGAGAGAGAGAGAATATATAGAGGAGAGAGAGAGCGAGAGAGCAGAGAGCGAGAGAGGAGAGAGCGAGAGAGAGAGAGAGAGAGAGAGAGAGAGAGAGAGAGAGAGAGAGAGAGAGAGAGAGAGAGAGAGACGAGAGAGAGAGAGATTTGTTTAGAGCGAGAGATGTTTAGAGAGCATATATATACAGCAGCAGCAGGAAAGAGCATATATATTTTGATTTAATTAAGTCTTAAAACGAGGCATTGGCAACACCCGGACGCCGTGGGCAATCGGGCAAATATGTAACAAGCTCCCCCCCCCCACCCCCCACTCCCCACTCCCCCCTCTCCCTCCCCCTCCGCCTCACAAGCTCCCCAGCTCTCCCAACTCCCTTGCCGATCTTGGCGTTTCAGTCTTCCCTCTCCCCCAGCTCACCTCTCCTTGTCCCCTTCCCCAGTTCCTTATTTATCTCATTTTCTCCCCAATTCCCCACATCTCTCCCTCCCCTTCCGCCTTACAAGCTCCCCAGCTCTCTCAACTCCCTTGCCGATCTTGGCGTCTCAGTCTTCCCTCTCCCCCAACTCACCTCTCCTTGTCTCCTTCCCCAGTTCCTTATTTATCTCATTTTATCCCCAATTCCCCACATCTCTCCCTCCCCCTCCGCCTTACAAGCTCCCCAGCTCTCCCAACTCCCTTGCCGATCTTGGCGTATCAGTCTTCCCTCTCCCCCAGCTCACCTCTCCTTGTCTCCTTCCCCAGTTCCTCATTTATCTTATTTTCTCCCCATTTCCCCAAATCTCTCCCTCCCCCTCCGCCTTACAAGCTCCCCAGCTCTCCCAACTCCCTTGCCGATCTTGGCGTTTCAGTCTTCCCTCTCCCCCAGCTCACCTCTCCTTGTCTCCTTCCCCAGTTCCTTGTTTATCTCATTTTCTCCCCATTTCCCCACATCTCTCCCTCCCCACAGCTCACTATTTGGTCTCCGATTCTCTAGAGCTTCGTCCCGGTCTCATTAGAGGTTCTTTTTGAGCTTTCCACAGCTTATTATCTCTCCCTATCTTATTTTGGTCCTTCCGTGCCTGTTTTTTCAGCTCTCTTGACCCCCACCACAGTTTCCAGAGCTCCTCTCACTTCCTTTTCGCAGCTGCTTCTCACTCTCTCCCCAGCTCTTCCCCCCATCACCCCTCTCCTCAGCTCTACCTTCCTAACACCCCCTCCCCAAGCTTCCCAGCTCTCTTTCACCCCCACCCCCTCCCCCATCCCTCCAGCTCTTCCTCCCTAACACCCCCCTCCCCACCCAGCTCTCCTCCCCCCATCCCCAGCTCTTCTCCCTAACACCCCTCCCTAACACCCCCTCCCCAGCTTCCCAGGTCTCCTCCCCCTCACCCCCACCCCATCTCCCTCACTCCCCCCTCCCCCTTTACCCCCTCCTCCTCCTCCCCGCCCTACCCCCCTTCCCACTCCCTCAGACGAGTTTGAACATCACAGCATGAACTGTAATGAACTTCGTGAACCGACCGCGTCCTCGCCGTCCCTGTCCGGCTAAAACGCTGTTCATTTATCCGAATTGATTCATTAGCTTTGTAGCCGGTTTGCTGGAGGCGATTCGGT
>NC_091569.1:40274443-40276943 GCF_042767895.1 Penaeus vannamei | reverse complement strand
TCATCTTTAACACTTTTTATTTAGTAATTATTATTAATTTAGGTTTACTTACTATTCAGCGACTCTTGGTGATCACAATGTAAACGATTTTGTCTGTTAAAAGAAGAAGATTTTCGCACAGACAATCTAGTTATAAAATAAAACGTCGGTATCCATTAAGTACAGTATTTAGATCGGTAAATTTATTCTCTCATTACGAAGGAAATTGTAACCTCTCAAAAGAAATAAATGGGATTAAAGAAACGAATCTTTTCTGACAAAAATGAAGCAGTTTCTTTTGTGTCTCAGAAATGCCGAGAGTGGAATCACAGCCTTTGAAGAAATTCGAGCATGATCTGAAGCCGAAATCTCTCTCCGCAAAAAAGACGAAAAACTCTAAACTCTCGACGTATTTTACATCTTAAATAACAATTAAGGAATGTAACAATATCCTTAATGTTATCCCCCCCCCCCTTGTATCTGCGTGAGACTGAAACCTTTTTCATTTTTTAACACGTTCTGCTGATTGAGAAATACAGGCAGACAGCCTCGGTTTTGTTGATTCTCTTCGTGTTAAAGTTCTCCTTGATTGTGATTTACGTCGTGTGGCTGTACAGGCCTGCCACACACACACACACACACACACACACACACACACACACACACACACACACACACATACACACACACACACACACACACACACACACACAAAATACACACACACATATATTCACACACACATTCACACAGACACAAACACACATTCCACACACACATTCACACACATAACACACACACTCTCTCTATTTCTCTCTTTCTCCCTCCCTCCTTCTCTCTGTCTCTCTCTCTCTCTCTATCTCTCTCTCTCTCTCTCTCTCTCTCTCTCTCTCTCTCTTTCACACACACACACACACACACACACTCTCTCTCTCTCACACACTCATCTGCAAACATTCTACTTATCTCTCTCTCTCTCTTTCTCTATCTCTCCTTTCTTTTCTTTCTCTCTCTCTCTCCCATTGTCTTGTCTCTCCCTTCCTCCCACAACCACTCCCGCTAATACACGGACGTTCGCTGCAACAACAATTATTCTTATGGTTTCTCTATTCACATCATACGTTCTGCCGATCTTGGGAAGAACATCTTTGTAAATGTTTGTGGATTCTGTACCAAGACTGCTAGCGGGTATTTATGGTGATTAGTTAGTCTGTTTTTTTATATTTTCCTATTGATTATATAGGAATTAAACATTAGGAATTGAATTTAATTATTTTCCTTTTTTACGATTTTTTTTCTTTCTCTTTGGTTTCTTTAGTCTTCCTTCTTTCTTTTATCTACTCGCTCTCACTCGTTCTTTCTCACTCTCACTCGCTCTCGCTCTCACTTGCTCTCATTCCCTTTCGCTCTCATTTCCTCTCCCTCTCATTCCCACTCTCACTCGCTCTCGCTCTCCCTCGCTCTCTTTTGCTCCCACTCACTCTAATTCCTTCTCGCTCCCACTCACTCACTCTGACTCCCTCTCGCTCTCGCTCACTCTCGCTCTCACTCACTCCCACTCACTCTGACTCCCTCTCGCTCTCGCTCTCGCTCTTACTCGCTCCCTCTCACTCTGACTCCCTCTCGCTCTCACTCACTCTCATTCCCTCTCGCTCCCACTCCCTCCAACTCGCTCTCACTCTCCACTCCCTTTCTATAAATGATTTTTCCCGGTATCCGATTTTGCTTATTCTATATCCAGCAGATGTCATTTTCTGTCCAGAATTGCACAAGAGTTAAACGATTACGCAGAGGGCAACAATATTTTCCTTCTCCCTGTTATTCATTGTTCTTTTTTTCTTCTTCTTCTTCTTCATCGTCTTATTTCTCTTCATCCTCTTCGTGCTTTTTTTAAATTTTTCTTCTTATTTCCCCTCTTGTTCTTGTTAATTTTCTTCTGTTTCTTTTTCTTTTATTTCATCTTCTTTTTCCTCTCCTTTTTCTTGTTCTTTTTCATCTTCTTATTTCCCTTCTTCCTCCTGTTCTTGTTCTTCTTCCTCATCTTATTTCCCTTCTTCCTCCTGTTCCTATTCCAGTTCCTTTTCTTTTTCTATTTTTTCCTCTTCCTCTATTTTTTTCTCATTATCATTTCTATTTTCTCCTTCTTTTTCTTCCTTCTTCTCCCTTCTCCCTTCTTCCTTCTTTCCTTTCCTTTCCATCTTCCTCACTTATTCTTTATCCTTAGGATCCCTCCAACAACATAAAATGATCCTTTAGCACAATGCTCCCTGATAAATACGTCCTTTTTGCCGAATCATTTTACCAGAAGTTGGAAAGTAATCAAATTTTCTGCCGCTCTTTCCTCGTCAACACAGCTGCAATAAAATATCCTGATTTTTTTTGGCTGTATTCTCTGGCATTGCGTTAATAGAGAGAGAGAGAGAGAGAGAGAGAGAGAGAGAGAGTGATTGAGAGAGAGAGAGAGAGAGAGAGAGAGAGAGAGAGAGAGAGAGAGAGAGAGAGAGAGAGAGAGAGAGAGAGA
>NC_091569.1:40259443-40261943 GCF_042767895.1 Penaeus vannamei | reverse complement strand
CTGCTCCACCTCCTCCTTCTGCCTATATTCTCTCTTATCCTTTTCTGATTCTTCTTACATCTCCTTCCTACTTTCATCTCCTTTTTCGCTCTTGTCATCTTTTCCTCTTAGCCTCCTGTTGTCTTTCTCCTTCCCCTCTCCTTCTCCTCCTTCTTTGCCCCCTCTTGGGTTCCTCCTTCCTACTAGCCTTCTTCTATCTTCTCTCCTCCTTCCTCCTTCCTTCCACCCCGCCCTCCTTCCTTCTGTTCTCCTCCCTCCCTCTCTTCCTCATCTAGTCTCTCTCCTTCCTCCCCCATTCCCTCCCTCCCTCCCCGCCTTCCACGTCTTCTCTCCTTCCCCTCCTACTCTCTCCTTCCCTCTTGTCCTCATCTTGTCTCCCTCCCTCCTTCCTCCTAACCTCCTCTTACCTCCCTCCCCATCTCCTCCTTTCCCTCCCTCCTGTACTCCTTTTCCCTCCCTCCTTCCTCCCTCCCCACCCTTCCCGTATCTCCAAGCCCCCTCTTTGTCTTACTCCCTCCTCCCTCTCTCTCCCCCCACCCTTCGCGTATCTCCAAGCCCACTCTTTGTCTTTCTCCCTCTCTCCTCCCTCTCCTCCCCCACCCCCACCCCCAAGCCCCCTCTTTGTCTTTCTCACTCCCTCTTCTCCTCTCCTCCCCCCACCCCCACCCACCCCCAAGCCCCCTCTTGTCTTTCTCCCTCCTTCCCTCTCCTCCCCCACCCCCTTCCCGTATCTCCAAGCCCCCTCTTTGTCTTTCTCCCTCCTCCCTCTCCTCCCCCACCTACACCCTCCACCCCCCAAATCCCCTCTTGTCTCCCTCCCTCCTCCCTCTCCTCCCCCCACCCCCCACCCACCCCCAAGTCCCCTCTTTGTCTTTCTCCCTCCTCCCTCTTCTCCCCCCCCACCCTTCCCGTATCTCCATGCCCCCTCTTTGTCTTTCTCCCTCCCTCCCTCTCCTCCCCCCACCCCCACCCACCCCCAAATCCCCTCTTTGTCTTTCTCCCTCCTTCCTCTCCTCCCCCCACCCCCACCCACCCCCAAGTCCCCTCTTTTGTCTTTCTCCCTCCTCCCTCTTCCTCCCCCCCCACCCTTCCTGTATCTCCAAGCCCCTCTTTGTCTTTCTCCCTCCTTCCTCCCTCTCCTCCCCCACCCCCACCTCCAACCCCAAACCCCCTCTTTGTCTTTCTCCCTCCTCCCTCTCCTTCCCACCCCCATCCATCCCCAAGCCCCCTCTTGTCTTACTCCCTCCTCCCTCTCCTCCCCCCACCCCCACCCACACCCAAGCCCCCTCTTGTCTTACCCCCTCCTCCCTTTCCTCCCCCACCCCCACCCCCACCCCCCTGGTGCTAGGATGAAGGTGTCAAATCCAGTCGCAATGATGGAGCTCCCTGGGAGATGACGCCTCGAGACACAATCTTTTTCAGTGAGGTGGAAAAAATCTTGAAAAAAGGATGTAAAAAAAAATATAAATATATAAGATGAAAGAATATAAGGTGCAGGGAGGCGCGGGGAGGGGTGGAGGAAGGGGGAGGGGGGGGTGTTACGAGAAAATATGGGAAGAGAGAGAAAGAGGGAGGGAGGGAGAGAAAGAGAGAGAGAGAGAGAGAGAGAGAGAGAGAGAGAGAGAGAGAGAGAGAGAGAGAGAGAGAGAGAGAGAGAGAGAGAGAGAGAGAGAGAGAGAGAGAGAGAGGGAGGGAGGGAGGGAGGGAGAAGAGAGAGAGAGAGAGAGAGAGAGAGAGAGAGAGAGAGAGAGAGAGAGAGAGAGAGAGAGAGAGAGAGAGAGAGAGAGAGAGAGAGAGGGGGGGGGGAGAGAGAGAGAGAGAGAGAGAGAGAGAGAGAGAGAGAGACAGAGACAGAAAGAGAGAGAGAGAAAGAGAGAAGAGAGAGAGAGAGAGTGAGTGAGAATCACACTCACACACGTACAATATATCGATCTATCAATTTACCTATCTATCTATCTACACAACCATATCCAATTGAAGGTTAATGTAAACACTGGGTCTACACTAGAGGATAAATAAAAATTCTTTCTCTTACCGCCAAGGATTTTTTTCGCCCTCCTGAAGCACCCAAAATATAAAACTATATATATACATAAAGATTCAAAATATAGATATAAGATATATGTAAGATATAGATCTACGTGTATGAAATCATCAACGTAAAACTCACTAAAATGTATATTTCCATATCTTATCGCTCAGATTTTTTTCTCTCTCTCTCGCTCTCCTGACGCTCTCGCGGAAATACCAAAATACTTCGTGATTAACGAGTGATTAGCATAAATTGACGAACGAAAATAAGATAAGCAGGTGATGGCGTAATACCGTGTTGAAGGTAAAAGAAAAAAAATATGTATTTCGTCGACATTTTGAGCTGTTGGATATTTTGGCCTTTTTTCCAGACTTGGGATAATCTTTGGGTAAGTTAATGGTGACCTTTGTGACCTTTCCGAGCCCCGTCGTTGGAATCTGTTATTTTGGTGTAAAGTGGAGAGGATTC
>NC_091569.1:40234443-40246943 GCF_042767895.1 Penaeus vannamei | reverse complement strand
CGGTTCCCTCAAAATCCCAGTGGAAGCCGAACAGAACTGTACACGAGGCCACATACACCGTAGATACTAATAATAAATACGAATATTATGGAGACTCCTGCAGGTGGACATAGGGTGATGTACAGGTGTTTGTGTGTGTGTGTTCATGTTTATGTTTGCGTTTGAACGTGATCTGTTATGCTGTCCTTACACTGTACAAACATATATTTAACCCAAGGTGCATGTGTCTGTTTGTGTATAATATGTTATACATTGTCGTACACTATACATACATACGCTTAACATCAGGGGAGTGTTTGTGTTCACGTTTGTTGATATATTAACGCGAGTCATGTGACCACCTCTTCTAAGCAGAATAGATTGAACTTAAATCAACATTCTCGACTTGAACCTGTTTGGCCTCTTGTGTAAAGAGTTCGATTCCATTTATTACGAAGTGGAATTACGTTTGCAGAAGTTGTAAGGTTTAGATGAGAATTAGCAGGAAAAGCATTCTGGCGTTTACCTCTAATCTTCGTACATTATGTAGGCATCCGAGAATTAATTACGTGAAATGAGGAGGGAAGAGTGTCTGCTCAAATACCTTTAACTAAACGTTTTTGTAAGCGTAAATATTCCGGTTAAAGGAGGTCTTCTGTGCTATGCGTATTGCCAGCGTTCCTTATGCGTTGCAGGAACAGGATATGAATGTAAACTCTTCAATCTCTTGCAAGAAAAAAAAAGAAAAAAAGTTCAGCGATGCAACATTTACGAGAACGGCTGGACGGATTCGTGCGCATTCGTCCGCCTGCACACTACGCGAACGCAGGGACCACCCGACTGCGTTCATTACAGCGCGTCTGAAGCCCTTGCTGCCTCGTCCCTTCCCCTCTCTCGCGGGTTCTCTGTTAATGAACGCACGGAACGTCACTCATTCCGTCTTGTTTCACGCGACGAGTTAACGTTCCTTAGACTGAACACAAGAACAGGAGTTTTGTGTGAAAGGAACTTTGCGAAGGCAGTTTATAGGTCCGTGTGATAGGAGAAAAATTAGCATGGTTGGGGATTAAAAGGATTTTTGTTCATACATACATGCATACATACATCCATACATACATACACATACCACACACACACACACACGCACGCACACACACACACACACACACGCATTCACATACACACACACACACACACACACACACACACACACACACACACACACACACACACACACACACACACACACGCACACACACACACACACAAACACACACACACACACACACAAACACACGTAAACACACACACATGAAACACATTAGCATTTTGCATGATACATCGCAGATTTACCAGTTTAGAAAATGTAATCTCACGATGAAATAAGAACAAAGACAGCGATAATTAAAAAGAAATAAGCTTAAGTGTTAAAGCGAACATATTTGAATCAATTAAGAAGAATGCAAATGCAAAAACAAGCCGGAAAAAACGTATCTCATGATCATTTACATAAGACTCTCATTTGATCGCAACAAGAAGAAAGAAAACGGGAATAATTCGGAGAAGGATATAGAAAACGAGAGATAGGGGTGACTCGTGGTTTGTAAGCGAGTCTAATCTTTCTCAGTATTTAAATTCTCCCTCCCCCTCTCTCTATCTATTTAGATATCTATCTATCTTTCTCTGTATGTGTCTCTGTCTGTTTGTCTCTTTTTCTCTTTGTCAGTCTCTCTCTCTCTTTCCCTCATTCATTCATTTCCATTCTGGATCCCCCACTCTCATTCTTCCTCCTTCTTTCCCAGTCCCTCCCTTCCTTCCTTTTCCATGGGTTGTTTCTCTCTCTCCTCTCTCTCCCCTCCCTCCTCTCCCTCTCTCTCTTCCTCTCCCTCCCTCCCCTCTCTCTCTTTCTCTCTCTCTCTCTCTCTCCCTCCCCCTCTCTCTCTCCCCTCCCTCCTCCTCCAATCTCTCTCTCTCTCTCTCTCTCTCTCTCTCTCCGTCCCTCTCTCTCTTTTCTCTCGCTCCCTCCATCACCAATCTCTCTCTCTCTCTCTCTCAATCTCTCTCTCCCTCCCTCCCCCCTCTCTCTCCCTCCCTCCCTCCCACTCTCTCATCCTTTCCGTCCCTCCCCCTTCCCTCCTTCCCTCTCTCGCTCCCTCCATCAACTCCATCACCAATCTCTCTCTCTCTCTCTCTCTCTCTCTCTCTCTCTCTCTCTCTCTCTCTCTCTCTCTCTCTCTCTCTCTCTCTCTCTCTCTCCTCCCCTCATCCCTCTCTCTTTTCCTCTCCCTCTCCCTCTCTCTCTTTCTCTCTCTCTCTCCCTCTCCTTCTCTCTCCTCCTTTCCGTCCCTCCCCTTCCCTCTTCCCTCTCTCGCTCCCTCCATCACCAATCTCTCTCTCTCTCTCTCTCTCTCTCTCTCTCTCCTCCGTCCCTCTCTCTCTCTCTCTCTCAAGCTCCCTCCATCATCTCTCTCTCTCTCTCTCTCTCTCTCTCTCTCTCTCTCTCTCTCTCTCTCTCTCTCTCTCTCTCTCTCTCTCTCTCTCTCTCTCCCTCTTCCTCTCTCTCTCTCTCTCTCAAGCTCCCTCCATCACCAATCTCTCTCTCTCTCTCTCTCTCTCTCTCTCTCTCTCTCTCTCTCTCTCAAGCTCCCTCCATCACCAATCTCTCTCTCTCTCTCTCTCTCTCTCTCTCTCTCTCTCTCTCTCTCTCTCTCTCTCTCTCTCTCTCTCTCTCTCTCTCTTTCCTCTCCCTGCCCCTCTCTCTCTTTCTCTCTCTCTCTCCCTCCCACTCTCTCATCCTTTCCGTCCCTCCCCCTTCCTCCTTCCCTCTCTCGCTCCCTCCATCAACCAATCTCTCTCTCTGTCTCTCACACCGTCCCTCTCTCTCTCTCTCTCGCTCCCTCCATCACCAATCTCTCTCTCTCTCTCTCTCTCTCTCTCCGTCTCTCTCTCTCTCTCTCGCTCTCTCTCTCTCTCTCTCTCTCTCTCTCTCTCTCTCTCACTCTCACTCTCACTCTCACTCTCACTCTCTCTCTCTCTCTCTCTCTCTCTCTCTCTCTCTCTCTCTCTCTCTCTCTCTCTCTCTCTCACTCCGTTTCACAAACTCCTAACCCTGCCTGTTACAAAAGAACAAACGAGAGATGGCTGTTGGCTGAAGTCTGAATGGAGAATATCTAAGTCAATTGTTTACTCACGGTAGAGGAAATTAAAAGCATGAGTTGTGGTTGTAGTACAGGATGGGGTTGAATGGGGGGAGGTGAATGTGTGTTATTGCTGTCTTTGTTATTCTCGTTGTTATCATTGTTGTTTTAATTGTTGTTGTTGTTGTAGTTGTTAATGGCATCATAGGGTCATCTTATTTTTTCTCATCACAATCATCACTAGCAGCATTTCTTCGACCTCTCATTATTGTATGTATATATTTTTTTGTCATTAGGTTTATTATCGTTATTGTTGTTATTATGATTATTATCATCTTTATCATTATCATTATCATTATCATTATCATTATCATTATCATCATCATCATCATCATCATCATTATCATTATCATTATCATCATCATCATCAGTATGATGATGATGATGATGATTATCATTATTATCTTTATCACCAACAAAAGTATTAACAGTAACAATAGTAAAACATCATCCCTTTCTTGTCGCTGTTCACTACATAATCGTAAAAGAATTAAAAAAACAAACAAACTTACAAATCTCCTTTTCTTTCTCTTCAGTCGCAAAATAAGAAAAAAATCACTAACCGACAACCCCCCGTACCAGTTAAGCGAAGTGCGGTCGCGTAAATAAACCAGTCACGCATCTTGTTCGAGGAGGAGCGGCAGAGATCCGTTCCCTCATATTAAAACCTTGTCTCGTGCCAGGGTTAGTGTGAAAAGTTTAGTGTGACATCGAGGCGGAAGCTTGTTCACCCGGAGAGGTATAACGAAGAGAGGACAAGGAAAAAAATGAGTTTTGTTTTTATTTTTTTTTCTGAGGAGGGTGAGAAAGAGGGTGGGGGATGGGGGAAGGAAGGAGGGAGGGTGGGAGAGAGAGAGAGGGAAGGAAGGAGGGTGGAAGAAAGAGAAGGGAATAGAGAGGGAAGGAGGGATGGTGAAAGAGGGAGAAGGAAGGAGGAGGAAGTGGGAAGGGGGAAGGGAGAGGGAGGAGAGGAAAGGAGAAGAGAAAGAGAAAGAAGGAGAGAGAGAGACAAAAAAAAAAAAAAGAGAGAGAGTAAGGAAGAGGGAGACAAACAGAAGAAAACGAGGAAATCAAACAGACACAAAAATCAAACAGGACTCAAAAAATATAAAAAGAGAGAGAGAGAAAAAAGAAAAAAAAATCTTAAGCCCTCTTGCTACACACGTTCGCTACATGTCTTTGCAGAAAGTAGAAAAATATTTTCCTGACAATCTTTACTCCGCCTCGACAAGAGGGCTCAGCTCGTCGCGGGGGTTGCCAGCTGCTCCAAGACATGACTTGCATAATCATGTTTATATTATATATATATATATATATATATATATATATATATATATATATATATATATATATATATATATATATATATATATATATATATATATATAAAACACACACACGTGAACGAGCGCAAATACAGAGTAATAGATATATATAAATATATATATATACACGCATATATATATATCACACACACACACACACACACACACACACACACACACACACACACACACACACACACACACACATGAACACACGCAAATACAGACACACACATAGATAAATAAATAGACAATTACACGCAAATAACCTCAATCACACACACACACACAGACACACATATACATATGTATAACTATATCTATATCTAAATCTATCTATCTATCTATCTGTCTATATATATATATATATATATATATATATATATATATATATATATATATATATATATATATATATATATATATATATATATATATATATATGTAAATATACATGTGCACAAACAAACACACATATAGTGATGAATATACTGATAGATACACACGCACATAGACAAATACGCATACATACATGCATACACACACACACACACACACACACACACACACACACACACACACACACACACACACACACACACACACTCACTCACACACACAGAAAGCAAACACATACTCACACGCATATATATCTATATCTATATCATATATATATATATATGTGTGTGTGTGTGTGTGTGTGTGTGTGTGTGTGTGTGTGTGTGTGTGTGTGTGTGTGTGTGTGTGTGTGTGTGTGTGTGTGTGTGTGTGTGTGTGAGAGAGAGAGAGAGAGAGAGAGAGAGAGAGAGAGAGAGAGAGAGAGAGAGAGAGAGAGAGAGAGAGAGAGAGAGAGAGAGAGAGCTAGCGAAAAAGAAAGAATATAAGATGGAGAGAGAAAGAGAAAGGAAGAGAGACAGACACATATAGATAAATAAATGATAGATAGAGAGAGCGAACTGGAGACTGTGAGAGAGAACAAGAAAGACATACAAGTAGATAGACTGAGAGAGAGAATGGGTGAGAGAGAACGGGTGAGCGAGAGAGAACGAGAAAGAAAGAAAGAAAGAGAGAGAGAGAGTTCAACTCCACTAAGTAGCCGTATTCGATATGCAGACTCTCTAAGTGCCATGATTGTGTTGGTAACTTTTGTTTCAAGAACAAAATGGAGCACTTTAAGAATTCATTATTCTTAATTCAGTGCGCGATGTTATCAAGTTAATCCCCTGATGCTTTCAAAGATTAAAGATAAAGAAAGTGGGAAAGATTGTTGAACAGATGTTGTGAAAATTGGAGATTCACTGAAAGTTTGGAATACTTTGATAAAAAGTTTTTAAAATAGTTGATTATACTCTGATTATATCAAATGAATTAGTTGTTAATATGTATCTAATAGAATTCTAAGATTAAATTTAAAAAATGTAATATGCTGATATTGTGGTATTATCATTATCATCTTTATTATAGCGATCATAGTTATAGTTATTATTATATATCATAACCATTGTCCTTGTAATTGATAATGGTGATTATCATTAAACTCATTAACAACAAATTAATGATCATGAAGAAATTATATCAGTTGTCATAATTTCCATTCGATGTTTATAATCATCTTTTTTTATTGATTCTATAATCATCTTTAATCGCAGTCCAATTATCAATTATCAATCATTAATTGGTTTCCTATCATTTATGCTTGTTTAATATTATTATGAATAGTTTCATAATGATAATGATGAAAGTGATAATGAACATGGCAATAATGATAATGAACATGATAATGACATGGATAATAATGATGAAAATGATAATGACTATGATGATAATTATAATGAACATCAAGATGATGGTGATAATGACAGTAATAGTAACAATAACACTGATGATGATCAAAACAACAACAGCAACAACAAAAGAAAACACTGACAACAGAAATAACGATAATAACATCACGCGCCAAGGATTTTGATAATAATGATAACAAAACTAATAACAATCTTTAACTGAAATTTGCGTTAGTTATTCATTACAATGGTTCTTCAGTCTATAAAATATACAATAAATTTCTAAAAAAAAAAAAAAAAAAAAATCACGCTAAAATGTACAATAAATTTCTAAAAAAAAAATCACGCTGGCATATGTACATAAAAGATACATAGAGGAATAAACATATCAATAAACAATAAAAGGTGTAGGACATCAAACGAAAAAACACATTTCGTAAATTCCATTTCTAATCGAGTTAGTGGGGTCTTCCTGTTTAGCTTTGACAGAGAGAGAGGGGGAGGGAGAGGGGAAGGAGGGAGGGAGAGGGAGAGGGGAAAGAGAGAGGGAGAGGGAGAGGGGAAAGAGGGAGGGAGAGGGAGAGGGGAAAGAGGGAGGGAGAGGGGAAAGAGGGAGGGAGAGGGCGAGGGGAAAGAGGACGGGAGAGGGAGGGAAAGAGGGAGGGAGAGGGAGAGGGGAAGGAGGGATGGGAGGACGAGGGAGAGGGGAAGAGAGGACAGGGAGAGGAGAGGGGAAAGGGAGGGAGGGAAAGAGGGAGGGAGGGGAAAGAGGGAGGGAGAGGGGAAAGAGGGAGGGAGAGGAGAGGGGAAAGAGGGAGGAGAGGGAGAGGGGAAAGAGGGAGGGAGAGGGCGAGGGAGGGAGAGGGGAAAGAGGGAGGAGGGAGAGGGAGAGGGGAAAGAGGGGAGGGAGAGGGAGAGGGAAAGAGGGAGGGAGAGGGAGAGGGGAAAGAGGAGGGAGAGGAGAGGGAGAGGGAAGGAGGGAGGGAGAGGGAGGGAGAGGGCGGGAGGAGGAGAGGGGAAAGAGGGATGGAGAGGGAGAGGGGAAAGAGGGAGGAAGAGGGAGAGGGGAAGGAGGGAGAGGGAAAGGTAGAGGGAGAGGGAAGGAGGGAGGGAGGGAGAGGGGAAGGAGGGAGGGAGAGGGAGAGGGGAAAGAGGGAGGGAGAGGAAAGAGGGAGGGAGAGGGAGGAGAGGGAGGAGAGGGGAAAGAGGTAGGGAGAGAAAGGGAGGGGGGAAGGAGGGAGGGAGAGGGAGGAAGAGGGAGGGAGAAGGGAAGGGAGGGAGGGAGAGGGAGAGGAAAGAGGGAGGGAGAGGGAGAGGGAAAGAGGAGGGAGAGGAGAGGAAGAGGGAGGGAGAGGGAGAGGGGAAGAGAGAGGAAGAGGGAGGGAGAGGAAGGGGAAGGAGGCAGGGAGAGGAAGAGAGAGGGAGAGAGGGAAAGAAGGGAGGGAGAGGGAGAGGGAGAGGAGAGAGAGAGAGGGAGAGGGAGGGAGAGGGGGGAGGGAGAGGGAGAAGGGAAGGAGGGAGGGAGAGGGAAGAGAGAAGAAGGGAGGGGAGAGATGGAGAGGGAAAGAGAGGGAGAGAAAGGAGAGGGAGGGAGAAGGAGAGGGAAAGAGATGGAGGGGGGAGGAAAGGGAAAGAGGAGGGAGAGGAAGGGGGCGGGAGAGGGAGGGGAAAGAGGAGGGAGGGAGAGGGAGAGGGAGGGAGAGGGAGGGAGAGGGAGAGGGAAAGAGGGATGGAGGGAGGGGGAAAGAGGGAGGTGAGGGGGAAAGAGGGAGGGAGAGGGAGAGGGAAAGAGGAGGGAGAGGGAGAGAGGAAAGAGGGGGAGGGAGGGAGAGGGGAAAGAGGAGGGAGAGGGGTGGAGGGCGGGAGAGAGGAGGAGAGGGAGGGAGGGAGGGAGGAAATGGAGAGAGAGAGAGAGGTAGAAAGGGAGTGGAAGACAGGGAGAAGATAGATCAATAGAGAAGGGAGAGAGGAGAGACAGAGGGAGAGGGAGAACGGGAGGGAGGGAGCGAGAAGGAAGAGGAAGAGGAAGAGGGAGAGAGAGAGAGAGAGAGAGAGAGAGAGAGAGAGAGAGAGAGAGAGAGAGAGAGAGAGAGAGAGAGAGAGAGAGAGAGAGAGAGAGAGAGAGAGAGAGAGAGAGAGAGAGAGGGAGAGAGAGAGAGAGAGAGAGAGAGAGAGAGAGAGAGAGAGAGAGAGAGAGAGAGAGAGAGTCAGAGATGGACAGAGAACTAGACAGAGAGATCTACTCGTCATCCACAAAACAAACACAAGTAAAATAACTTCTTACGCAGTGCATTAGAACGACCAGTCTGATAATTGAAATTGAAAGAGTTTTCTTTTGTTTACATTCTACTTCTTTCTGTCCTTTTATCTCATTAAAAAAAAAGGAGTCGACGCCCCACTCTGATGACGTTAAAAGTTAAAGATGTAATGTTTTTTTTTTTTTTTTTTTTTTTTTTGAGGAGTGTGGAATGCTGATGAATAATTAAGTCTCTACGATGTCTTCCGAGTGTCGTGTAGATGAGAAGACTGATGGATCACCACTTTTTTTTCTCGGGGGGTGAGGGAGGGAGGGGAGGGAGGGAGGAGGGAGGGAGGAGGAGATGAGGGAGGGAGGGAGGGAGGGAGGGATGAGGGAGGGAGGGAGGGAGGGAGGGAGGGAGGAGGGAGGGATGAGGGAGGGAGGGATGAGGGAGGGAGGGATGAGGGAGGGAGGGATGAGGGAGGGAGGGATGAGGGAGGGAGGGAGGGAGGAGAGGGAGGAGAGAAGAGAGAGAGAGGGAGAGAGAGAGAGAGAGGGAGGGAGGGAGGGAGAGAGAGGGAGAGGGAGAGAGAGAGAGAGAGAGAGAGAGAGAGAGAGACAGAGAGACAGAGAGAGAGAGAGAGAGAGAGATGAGCGGGAGATGAGGGACAGAGAAAGAGATGGGTAGAATGAACAAGAAAAAAAGGAGAAAGAGAGAGAGAGAGAGAGAGAGAGAGAGAGAGAGAGAGAGAGAGAGAGACAGAGGAAAAATTAACAATAAGAGAAAGAAAGGAGAAAGAGAGAGAAAAAGAGAGAGGCTGACAGAGAAAGGGAGAGAGAGAGATGAGGGGGAGGTGAGGGACAGAGAAAGGAAGGTGAAGAATAACCAGATAGATAGAGAGAGAGAGAACGGATGTAAGAAGCTTTAATGCTCTAAATCATTGTGTTTTCTTGAAATCATAATCCGCATTTAGAAACAATTCTCATTAATAATAATAATAATAATAATGATAATAATAATAATGATAATAATAATAATAATAATGATAATAATAATAATGATAATAATAATAATAATAATGATAATAATAATAATAATAATGCCAATGCTAATGATGATAATAATAACAATAATAATGATGATGAACTTCATAATGAAAATAACAATAATATGATTTTATTTTTTGATTTTTAGGATAGCTATAATATACATACATGTACATATATATATATATATATATATATATATATATATATATATATATATATATATATATATATATATATATATATATATATATATATTAACAATGATGATGATAATATTAATGATAACGATACAGATAATATAATAATAAAAATGATACTAGCATTATCGTTATCCTTTTTAATTACTATTAATATTGTTGTTATTATTATTTCTATTATCATGATTACTAACATTATTTTTACTGCTACTACTACTAATAGCAATTATGATGATGATGATTACGATAATAATAAAGATGACTTGTTGTTTTAATTAATACATTTTTGCAGAATGGAAAAGGATAGGTAACTGAAAAGAAGGGTAGATGGGGGGGAGGAAGAATACGATAAAGATGGTGGGCGTAGACAAGGAAGGAAAATGGAATGACAGAGAAACAAAGAAATAGGTCTATCCATTAATCTATTTATGGTTATATGTGATCACACACACACACGCACACACACACACACACACACACACACACACACACACACACACACACACACACACACACACACACACAGTTATTCATATATAATCATATATATTTATCTACATCTTTAGCTGTACATATATTAGCAATAGTACTTCCCAGTAAAAGTGAGCTATCAAGAAGTAGCAGAGAAGCACAGACCACAAAACACTGTGTGACCAAGGGAGAGGATAAAATCTTTGGCAAGGGAATTTTCACACCACCACATGTAACATTTACCAACAGACAATCGCTTGGAAAAGTAACAAGGAGCTTTATGCAGATTCAGTGTCCAGCACATTTCTCGAAGGATCACTGGTACATCCCTCATGCTGAGAGTACCGAAGCAAAAAAATAAAATAAAATAAAAATAGAGAGAGAGAGAAAGAGAGAGAGAGAGAGAGAGAGAGAGAGAGAGAGAGAGAGAGAGAGAGAGAGAGAGAGAGAGAGAGAGAGAGAGAGAGAGAGAGAGAGAGAGAGAGAGAGAGAGAGAGAGAGAGAGAGAGAGAGAGAGAGAGAGAGAGAGAGAGAGAGAGAGAGAGAGAGAGAGAGGGAGAGAGGGAGAGAGAGAGGGAGAGAGAGAGAGAGAGAGAGAGAGAGAGAGAGAGAGAGAGAGAGAGAGAGAGAGAGAGAGAGAGAGAGAGAGAGAAGGGGGAGAGAGAGAGAGAGAGAGAGAGAGAGAGAGAGAGAGAGAGAGAGAGAGAGAGAGAGAGAGAGAGAGAGAGAGAGAGAAAGAGACAGAGAGAGAGAGAGGGACAGAGAGAAAAAACAAAAAACAAAAACGAATTATCTTTCTTGTGAGACGCAGCATTGTCCTCAACTGGTTGTAGAAACCTTCGTAAATCAATATTGGGAGCAGACCTTGACCTCAATCTAGCATTTTCTCAGGCTCTTCTTGCTGTTAACTTAGGACATTCCTTTTGGGAATAGCCTTTCTCTTTACTCTATCTATCTATCTATAAATGCAGTCCATAACTTCTAACTTGATTGTTTTTTCCCAAAGTACCAATAACTACTTTGTCATGATATATAAATGTTTGATTTGTACAATAACGTGTTTAGTATTGTTCCTGTAAGGAAAGATCGCAATTTTCATTTGTGTTGGCCGTCACTCCAACGAAAGAGAGAGAGAGAGAAAAAGAAAACACTCAAGTTCGCATATTATACGTAAATCTGATTACTCTTCTTTAACAGATTTCAGTATTTCTGTCCGAATTACTCTACTGTTAACTGGGAACTCTGCAATACACGTTGATAATTAAGCCATAGATCAGATGTTAGGTTAAATACAAAAGGACTTCTCTTTCCCTTCAATACGAAACACACCAAAAGAGGGCATCACTCTCGAGGCTAATCCTATGATTTAGCAGTATGTTCAAAGTTAAGGAAGAACTCTCGCGAATCTTCACAAAACTGAGGGATAAATCTGATTACTCCTAAGATATCTCAAAGTAGACTTACCATTCCAGGTGTATGAGTATCAATATAATATTTTTATCCTTCGTTCTTCTATTTCTTCTTCAAATTCTTTCACAAATTGATACCTTTCAAACACTTATCTTTCAAAATGGAGAGAAATTCTTGTATCGCCCGAACCTTCATATATTTCTAAAGCCTGCCAGGGGACCAATACCTTCCTAACCGTGGCTTGTAACTCTTAACTCTTTTAATTCCAGACTTTCTTTTCTCAACCTTCACTTGGAATCTGATAATACTCGGTCAAACTTTGCCGGTCACTTTTCCCTTTATCAGTTACGTCGAAGTATAGGTTGCGAAAGGATATTATCCAAAGCAAACATATTAAAGTAAATAAATCATTAATAGCAACAAGATGAAACTTTCATGATATATAGAATGATACATATTTGTTGCTTATGACAGACACCAATTATCAATTATTCTAATAATAATATGACACATTACCATAAAGTTATCTTCGATCACAAAGCATATAAGTAAGCACTATTATACACAGACTTAACGATAGCTAAAATCTCTCTCAACAATATCACCACACTGGACAAAGATAACTTATTGGCTTAATTGTCAGAGGTATTAAGTATAATGAATTATGAACTTAATATCAATTGGTATCTTTTTACTGGGCTACACACATCACAAAATAATTATGTTTATGAATTATTGTTTCTGCTATTCAAAGATCACATTAGGAATGAAGAAAATGTAAATGATAAAATAAAATAGACATTATTCATTTTTCATTCAACAGAGTATTTTCTGCTAATTGTAGGCAA